>NC_026000.2:112667265-112744296 GCF_000442705.2 Elaeis guineensis | reverse complement strand
CCTTGAACCTTCCTACTCTGATGATTGAGGCCATGAGGGAGACCCTAAATAGGTCTAAGGCTCACCTGCCTTATGGTATGGCACTCATCCTGATCTTTAGGAGGTTCAGAGTCTATTTTGAGGGGGAGGCAGTCACCAGATTATCACATTCTGACACCATCAACTGTCACACACTACACCGCATGGGTTTTTTCAAAGATTGATGGTGGTTGTCGAAGGGTGTTGAGGAGAGAGCAGAGAGGAGGAAACGTCTTCACCTCCTCGTGATCACAGAGCATCTTCTGATTTTTAATTCATGTTTGATCACGAGGCTGGTCCCTCAGAGTTAGTGAGGAGGGATGCTTCTGTACCACAGTCAGGGAGCAGAGTAGATCTTTCAGTGATCAGACTTGCAGACGATCAAATTCAGTTGATTTTTTAGCAGGTTGCTTCTATCTTGTCCCAGCAGTTTGCCACCTCAAATTTTTAGAGGATGATATCTCAGGCTGATCCAGACCAGACTATGATTCCTCATGTCTCTACTATCTTTTAGATGCTTACAGCTCAGTTCGCACGACTTGAGGAGCTCGAGGGATATATTCTGAGACTGACGGATAGAGTTTTATATTTACAGAGGCAGGTATTAGCCTTAACCCATCTCCAGCCATAAGAGGATATCATGGAGGTCTCCAACCTGTCTGCAGAGGCGGCTAGGCTTTGAGAAGTTTTGGAGAGTGACTTTAATTTTTTGAGGAGAGAGATCAGGGACTCCAGTGAGGCTGTCTTTACTCAGATTGTACCCTGATGCAGTCCATGTCGAGAGCTTTGGATCAATTGGACACCATCAGACATGCTCTCCTAGCACAGCACATATCTTCCCAGGCTCCAGGACCTTCTCGCCCTTCTGCTTGTGTCGGTACTTCTACCCGTGGCCGAGACAGACGTGGTCGAGGACGTGCTCGTGGCCTTGATCCTGAGTCTCCTCATCATATCTCTGACTCTTCTGATTCTGATACCTCTAGCCATGATATTTATTAGATCTAGCATAGTTAGTCTTTTATATCTAGGATCTAACTTATGGCCTTTGTATTTGTTAGCTGATTAACTCATGGATAGTTGTATTTTTTTTATTACCCATGACTTTTGTATGGCCTATGCATTTTGACTTGACTCTTATGTATTGTGACACTTATGTATCTGATAACTCTTCAGTCATATTTTGGATATATATATATATATATATATATATATATATGCTTTTAACTTCTATGAATGTTATTTGGATTGATTTTTATGAATAATATCAATTAAATATTTTAATTATGTGATATGAAAAATACCTCATATATGTGCTATGAAATATTATGAATGTCAATATCTTCTATATAAGCAAATTGAAATATCCTTTATGATTGCTATAGTGAGGGAGAGATTTTTTTATTTTTCTTTAAAAATCTCTTAAGATCTTAATTGATATTGTCAAAAAGGAAGAGTAGAGAAATAAAATCAAGCAATCAGCAAATTTGTCAAAGAAAAATAATCTTATAAGTAGTTTTTAAACTAATCTTCAAACTACTCATGATGTATTTTATTCAAATAATTGACTATAATGTTTAAGTGATGTATCTTCATAAATTTAAAATTCTTAATCAATATTTTATATATGTTATATTTTGTTTTTGCTCAAGTATTTTGTCATCATCCAAAAGGGAGAGATTGTTGCTCTATGAATTGATTTTGATGATTATAAATATTTGAGGGGGTTATTAATGATTTTGGCTTGAAAAAAGATTTATTGTATTTCAGAGACAAAATCATAATTTTATCAAGTTCTGATTTGAAAGTCTCAAGAGGAAGAATAGAAGATTTGTGATCTATTGGAGGTAATTTTATATTTT
Organism: Elaeis guineensis; assembly: GCF_000442705.2. Classification (NCBI taxonomy): domain Eukaryota; kingdom Viridiplantae; phylum Streptophyta; class Magnoliopsida; order Arecales; family Arecaceae; genus Elaeis; species Elaeis guineensis. Next base: position 112,742,419 of record NC_026000.2, on the reverse strand, counting down.
TTGAATGTATATTTTGAGAAAAAATCAAGTTTAAAGAAAAGGATGGATCCCTAGGTCGACCCCTGTCAAAAGGGGCTAAACAGCATGCTATTTTTAACTGGTACACCCAAAGGGGACGATCTTAGGGTCGATCCCTGTGCCAGGGGTCGACCTCTATTGTCTGTGCAAATCAAAGATATAGAACAGTCACTTTCTGTTCTGCACCATGGAGGTCAACTCCTATGTAGGGGACGACCCTAGGGTCGATCCTTGTGATGAAAAATCTCTGTAACGATTAATTTTTAGCCTATTTTGACTATATTTAATGCTTATTTAAAGCTCTCCAACAGTTCTAAACCTGTCCAAATTTTTTTCCAACATCTATTGAAGATATAAAGGTACTTAAAGGAGGAAAAAATACAAGAGATTCAAGCATTCATTTCAGTCCTAAGCAAAAAAATCCTCTTTAAGCAAAAGAAGCTTTCATTTCAAGTTCACCAACCCCTCAAGAGCTCATTCAAGTCTTCAACAACCTTGAGAAAAATCAGAAAAGCTTCCTCTTTGTTGTGTAAAGTGTACTTAAAATTTTATTTGCTCATTAAAGGAGCTAAACTTGTATTTCTTTGTCATTAACTCTTATACTCTATCTCTGTCTTGATCTTTAGTTTTGGAAGGATTTCAAAACTTGGATAGATTGATCCGAATTTTGAATTAGATTGTATTAAGTTGGCTTGTATCCAAAAAATAAGTGTTCTAGCTTGGGATAGCTAGAGTCGGAGGTACCGATGTTGTATTCTTGTTGAATACATTTTAGTAGATTTAAATTTTCAAGTAGAAGCTTGGAGAGTGGATGTAGGTGCAAGATTGACACCGAACTACTATAAATCTTGATTGTTTATGGTGTGCTTATTTGCTCTCTATCTAAATTTCTTTAGTTTCTTGCATTCTTGCATCTCATTTCTACACTATTTAAATCACTTACTACATATAACTTGCTTATTATTACTTAATCCTTGTGGTTCTAAATTAACTTTAAAATTTTAAAAATCCAATTCAACCCTCCCTCTTGGGTTGCATAGCTGGGCAACATGGGATGTTCTAAATATAATGGAGTCTGTATGAAGATTGTGAGTAGGTCAATAAAGAATTGATCACTCTTAGTAAAAAGAGATGACATCCTATGTATTCTTTTCTCTTGATAAACTCAGGAAGATTTTGGCCAAAGCAAATGAAGGTTAGATAGGGATTCTAATGCTTCATTAGAGTTATCATTGATTGATAAAGAATCAATGAGAATATGTATTGAGTTTGACATGATTCCATACTCATAAACATATTCGGGATGCAGGATGATCAAAGGACTAGATGTACGGTAACTTACCACTGAAGGATATATTTGATTTTTTACTAAATTTTATATCTTCTAGATAGTCATGATACATTGTGAGACATCAATCTTGACTTGTGAATTTGATCAAATTAAAGATTTGATTCGATTATCAATTAGATTGGGTTCTAATTGCTGAATTCAGGTTAGCTTGTTTCAAACCTAAATCGATTAGAAAGGTTCTAATCAAATTTGATCAACTTGTATTTGGACCTACTGCTAGCTAGATAAAGAATCTAATGGGTTACACACAAAAGAGACTGATCAAGGATGTAATTGGATTAGATTAAGTTTGCAGAATTAACATGCTAGCACATGTTGCAAACACTAGCTCTTAGAATCGAATCGATTTCGATTTCAATTTTAATTTGGACAGAATTGAGTTAATTAAGCTCATGATTTATTTGGATCTAATTTAGGTTAGCCAAATGTTGGCACCTAATTGAATTCCTCTTATTTGGTTTGGCCTAATTGGATTGGGTTAGCTTTGACTTGGTGTTATGGATAGATATGGACTAAAGAGTCCATGTGGTTATGGACTCATAACCAAACATCCATGCCACCTCTTTATCTGAATTTTTTATGCCTAAAGAGTAAGATGGCACCTCCAATTGTTGGGAATAGTGTCCCAAAGTCAATCGTCAGTCTGTTGACGGTTGTGCTCATTTTTGTATATGTACATGAATTATGAATTAATAAAAATTATTTTGATATTTTTCATCACAAAATGTTTCATCTTTTAATGAACTCCTATGTTGTGGTAAAGTCCTTAGGACTATTTAGACTCGACAAAGAAGGATTTGTCATTTAGTCCTTAAATCTGTTCACGATCAAATGATACGTTGTTACCAAGGACGACAACGTTTATCAAGCATAGGTCGTTGTGTGCCATATAGGTTGGTTATCCTCTTAACTAATGAGTGTGGAGATATTGGTATGGCATACAGGTGAGATGTAAGGGTACATCTGCACTGAACGTGAGCAACTCTGGAGCTATTTCTGCTGTCAAGATTTACTCCGATGGAATATGGGTATAAATATCCTCCGACCTGAGACTGCCACGGTGACTTGCAAGCAACTCACTGTACTTAGGCACTGGACTACCTGAATTTTTAATTCAATGACAGAAGGTTGCTGGGTGTAGTCAAGTACTTGACTTGTCGGTGCGTGTGTCAAGATGGGATTGACCACTCCAGTTTAGGAGCTGTGTACAGTCATGTTTCAATTTAGCAAAACCTTGGCCAGGGTAGTCTTTGTGAGGAGTCACAGGACTGTTTGAGTTGAGCACGATTCGGATGATCTGATCAGGGTTGACAGTTTAACCCTGAGTCATCCTAAACACAGAGGTCAAAAGGATGAATTATACAGTAACCATATTCACATAGGTTCTGAGTGTTGCGATTGCGACCATTCGACCTATCCGATCATCGGGTACCATTGCTAGATGGTCACTTCGATTAGTACAAGAATTGGTTCCTGTGCTATCGGCTTGGGTTCGAACCTGCGGGGTCACACATATTAGACGTTCCTATCTGATCTGATAGCTGGTGAAGAGTCCTTCATGTCTGGAATTTTATGATCGAGAATCAAAATTCTCTAATCATGAATTCCACACATTTTGGGTACCGGGGTCAAGAGTCCACTAGTTTAGGACTCTTCGATCATGGTTACATATCGATGAATTCTGATACCGAATACCCATCAGATTTGGACTCAATATTTATGAGAGATTTATTAGTGATTTGATCACTAATTAACTCAATTTGATTGAGTAATTAATTTTAGATCAAGTCCAATTGAATTGGATTCAGTTGGGTTTGACCCGATTAGGTTAAAAGTTGACCTAATCATCGGATGGTTTGGTCCCTGATTTGATCAAGGGTTGGGCTTAATCAATTTCTGATTTGATTAGGATTCTATTGAGCCTAATTAAGCCTAATTTAGTTATGTTTAAATTAGTCTAATTGGACCTAACTTATTTGGTTCAATTAGGTTGGTTTAAATAATTAAACCACCTTGACCCAATCTCCATGCGCCACCTCACTTCCATTGCACCCATTTGGATTCATGAGAAGAAACTTCTCATGAATTTTTTCCTCATGCCAAGCCCTCTCCACATCCCACTTTAATGTGCCAAATGGATGGATAAGGATGATTGGTTGGCCATTCAAATTCAAAATAAAGTTTGAATTTGAATGGGCAATCAATCTTTGCACCTTATCTTTTTTTTTTTACGTCCTATTTATTACATGAGAAAAGGTTTCTCATAAAATCACTCCATGCACAATTTAAGCCACGCCTCACGCCTTTAGTAGATAAGGGATTAGTTGGTGTCCATTTGAATTCAAAATTTGATTTGAATTCAAATGTGCAATTACTCATTTTTATCTTTTCTTTTGGATAAGACGTTTGACATTATTATAAAAGGAGGAGAAGAGTGGGGTGTGCAAGAAAAAGTTTTTGAAGAAAAATTCTAGGACATGAGAAGTCTTATGCATGAGAAGGAAGTCCATATCCTTCCAAGAGAAAAAGAAAGAAAAGAAAGAAAAGTGGGTGCAAGGTTTTCGATGAGTTCCCTAGAGTTTTAGCCTAGGGTTCGGGAAGTGAGAAAGTGAGCTACGAGTGTCGTGTGCCCACAAAATCTTAGAGAGATCTTCAACATCCTCTCAAGCATGTCTGTTGATGATTTAGAGCATCCAAAGAATCGACAGACATTGATCGAAAGAGTTCGATCAGCATCCATCGTCAAAAGGGCTCTACAACGAGCTAGCACTCGTGAGGAGTCGATCAGACCGGCAGCTTCGTGTGGATGATCCGTAGAGGTCAGACATACTGTGTGGCTGCATCACGATGATCAGACTCTTCCGATGGTGATCAGATTGCGATGATCTACTACCCGCACAAAGGTATTATGTTCTGAACACATTACAGTAAAGTATTTACTGTTCGAATTTGAATTTCAAATTTAAATGCATGCATGCCATATATCATATTTAGATCCTAGTATAGGATAAACATATGTTAATTAATTAGATTAATTAATATCTTTCCACTGTAAAATAGTGATTTTGAAAAATTTTTAAAATTACCATTTTATCCTTGCACTGAATTTTTCACACAAATGGTATTAGAGCGGGTTCTTTGATATGATATATATATTTGCATGTGTAGATTAAGTTGTAATCTAAAAGTTTAAATTTAAAATTTAAAATTTAAAATTTAAAATTTAAAATTTGAATTTTGAAAGTTGTTTGAAATTCAAAATTCAAAAAAAAAATTGAAATTCAAAATTTGAATTTTGAATTTTGAAATTTGAAATTCAAAATTCAAAAATTTAAATTTGAAATTTAAAATTTGAAATTTAAAATTTGAAATTTAAAATTTAAAATTTGAGTGAAATTTCAAATTTGAAATTCAAAATTTAAAATTCAAAATTTAAAATTCAAAATTCAAAATTTTAAAATTTAAAATTTATTTGAAATTTGAAATTTGAAATTCAAAATTTAAAATTTGAAATTTAAAATTTAAATTTTGAAATTGGTATATTTAGATATACTTGATCCAAGTAGCAAGTAATCGAATTGGGTTGATTGCCATGGCTGTCTGAACATAAGAGAAAAGTAGGGTTTAAAGGCCCTCTCCTCCCATTCGATGGGGTCTCCTATGACGGTAGGGGTGCCACTGCAATTATATCCCATGCAGATGAAGCAGGAAAAGAAATTAATTGTAAAAGTTTAATTATGAAATTTATCATAAATGTGTTAAATTAGATCTAAAGGAATATTCATGATTTATTTTGATTGAGTTATTTTCTGTTATGTAATTAGCAATAGGATTGCTATTTATGAAATGTGCTGATCTATTTGTGAAATGAGTCAATATATTTGATGAACAAAAAATAAAACCTTTCAAATTTAAAAATTATTTTCAAAATATCAAACCCTGACCCATCAGCCCAAATACTTAATTAAAAGAATTAAGTGTTGTCTAGTAGGTCTAGAATTATGAATTAAGACCTAAGACAATTGCATAAACTTGTAGGTCAATGGGTTTGATAGATTAAGTCCATAATTGGGTTAGACCTAAGGTTAGCTTAAAGAAATGGACTAAATTAGAGTAATTGGTCAAATCTAATCAAAAGTTGAATTAGATTAGGTCAAGGATACTCTAGACTCAACTCCAATAGTTATAGTTGAATGGGTCCATATCTTTAACTAGACAAAGATGGACTTAATTCATGGCTATGTGGTGGAACCCTATTTAATAAGTTGATCAAATTAAAACTAATGAACCGGTTGGTGTCTAAGGTAAGTTTGACATTTTGACCAGTGGTTTTTAAGCGGGAGCTACTCACAGTGATTCGATCTCTGACGAGTTAATGGCTTATCCCCACCACTGATCTCACTTACCTGGCCAACCTGATGAATTAGGTTTTGATTAGATCACTTGGTGATTAGGGCTCATCCATGTCATTAGGTAAATCAGTTTGACTGATTTAGGTGCTCCTAATGCCAGCTTTAATTAAATCTTTTTTTAATCTGACTTGGTGAAGTCAGTGGGAGGATTGAAATTGGCTGGATATTTTTTCTCATCTATTCTTTAATAAAATCCTCAAAAATTATTAGGTCCTAAAAATGATTAAGTTATATTGATAACTAAGTCATAGCCTCCCATTAAGTGAGTGATAATGAGTCCATTAGTTTAATAATCATTGGAGGCCCAAAGACCTGGTGCTTATTGACTAATGAAATTATTATTCATAGTATGATAATTTGGTTTGAGTCTTTCTGATGGTGGTTAGGTTGACCGACCAAAGTCGGACTTGATCATTTATTGGTCCGATTCACCAAATCAAATCATGTTAATGGTTGGACCTAACCAGATCTTTTCAGTAGAGGCCAAAGCCTACTGATTAGGTTCTGGGGCAAAATCAATTACTAGAAGTTGTTTAGAGAAACAACTGGTTATGAACCTACCCATAGATGCACATGGGTTGACCAACCAAAGTTGGGCTCGTGTGTAGTCTGTGTGGATTCTAGTACCCACTAAGAAATTAAAGTAATTCTTCGAATTGGAGGTTGAGGCTACCAATTCGTAAAAATACTGGGAGAAACTTTGGACTAAAGTCCAAGTCTTTAGTATTAATAATTTATGTACTAATATAGGTCTGGTTTTTCTTTAAGAAGCAATGGCCACTACCCTGTCCCTTCGGTCATTATTAGATAATGACAAGCTCATGGGATCTAATTTTGATAGCTGGTATCAAAAATTAAAAATCGTCCTTGAGCATGAGCGGATCCTTTATGTAGTAACGGATCCGATACCTGAGGAGCCAGTCCCGAACATTAGAGGGACGGTTCGAGACACTTATCAGAAGTGGCTCAACGATCGTACCACCATTCAGTGCATTATGCTGGTGGCAATGAATGATGAGTTCAGTCGCAGGTTCGAGAACGCCCAGCCACAGAAGATGCTTCAAATGTTGAACGACTCTTTTGGCATGCCTGACGATGTTGAAAGGCACAAAACTAGTTATGCTATTTTCAATGCTCGGATGAGGGATGGAGCCTCAGTCACTGATCATGTACTGTACATGATTGAAATGATTGAGCGCTTAAGTAAACTGAGTTTTTTCCTGCACGAACAGCTCGGTAAGAATGAGATCCTTAATTCTCTGCCCAAGTCCTTCCTTCACTTTCTTACTCATTTTTGAATGACAAAGCCTGCAGTGAACTACCATGGCTTGTTGGGGTTGTTGCAGAACTTTGAGAAGGATCACCAGCTCCATAAGGAGTCGGTGAATGTTGTGGGAGGGTCTTCTTCTGGTCGTCGACCCTTTAAGAAAGGAAAGAAGAACAAGAAGAAGAAGAATAAGAAGGTGCAGCTGCATGCTGGGACATCTGCACAGGGTCAGACCAAGAAGCGCAAGCCCGACCAGAGCCAGGTGAAGTGCTTCTTTTGCAAGAAGCAGGGGCACTGAAAGAGGAACTGTCCTCTATACATTGCTTCCCTGGACCCGAACAGGCCGAAGAAGAAGCAAGGTACTTATATGATAACACCTTGCAACTTTTCCATTTGTGATACTACTACCTGGATATTGGATACCGGAAGTCCTTATCATATTTGTAACACGAAGCAGGGTCTGCAAGTCAGTAGGAGATTTGATGAAGGTGAGAGATTCCTGAACGTTGGAGATGGAAGCAAAGTTCCAGTTCTAGCATTAGGAATCATGAACCTTGTAATCAATTCTCGAAATGTAATTCTGAGTGAATGTCACTATTGTCCAAGCTTTTTATTAAATATTATTTTTGTAGGCCTTTTGGCCACGAACGGTTATCAATTTTTAATAAAAGAAAATGTTTGCAATATCATTTTGAATGGTGTTACAATGTTTGTTGGACAACTTAATAATAAAATTTACTTTCTATCACAACCTGTTAATGTGGTTCAAACCTCTGGTAAACATCATAGAATAGATAATGTGTCAGAAGTCTACCTTTGGCACTGTAGGCTAGGTCATATCAATAAGAACAGGATAAACATGTTGGCTCAAGATGGAATTCTTGAAGTAGGTGATTGTGAATCACTTCCAACCTGTGAGTCTTGTCTTCTTAGTAAAATGACCAAATCACCTTTTACTGGAAAAGATGAGCGAGCCAGTGAACTCTTGGGTTTGGTACATTCTGATGTATGTGGACTCATGAGCTCAAGTGCAAGAGGTGGATATTTCTATTTCATAACCTTCACAGATGACCTATCGAGGTATGGGTATGTCTATTTAATGAAGCATAAGTCAGAGTCGTTTGAAATGTTCAAACTATTCTGAAATGAGGTAGAAAAATAAATTAGGAAGTGTATTAAAACTCTTCGATCTGATCGAGGAGGTGAATACTTTTCTAATGATTTTCTGACATATCTTGGAGAGAATGGGATTCTCTCTCAGTGGACTCCTCCTGGAACACCACAACATAATGGTGTATCTGAAAGGAGGAATCGGACCTTGTTGGACATGGTTCAATCCATGATGGGGTTTGCTGGTCTGCCGATCTTCCTCTGGGGATATGTACTCGAATCGACTTGTTACCTTCTAAATAGAGTTCCGAGTAAGTCTGTAACCCAAACGCCATATGAGATATGGATAGGACGTAAGCCAGTACTCTCGCACCTTAGGGTTTGGGGGTGTCCGACTTATTTTAAACATTTAATTACGGACAAGCTTGGACCTAGGTCTGACAAGTGTAATTTTATAAGATATCCAAAAGAGACCAAAGGGTATTACTTCTACCTAGCTGATGAGCAAAAAGTGTTTGTCAGCCTTAAGGTAATCTTTTTGAAAAAGGAGTTCCTTGGTGAAGGGACTGTTGTCTCTAAGGTCGAACTTGATGAAGTTTGGTAGGTGGAAAAACTGACACAAGTGCTGAACCTAAATCGGATTTGGTTAGATCAGATCTGGAGTCCATTGTTCAAGCACCCTTAAGGCAATCTGGTAGAGTACCATGTCAACCGGACAGATACTATGGTTTCTTGGTCCGGAACGGCGATCCTATTGAACTTGATGAAAATGATGAGGATCTAATCACCTACATGGATGCAATGCAGAGATCCGACTCTGAGAAATGGCTGGAGGCTATGAAATCCGAAATGGAGTCCATGAAGGTCAACGATGTGTGGACATTGGTTGACCCACCCGAAGGAGTAAAATCCATAGGATGTAAGTGGGTCTTCAAGAGGAAGAGAGGCATAGATGGAAAGGTAAAAATCTATAAAGCCCGTCTGGTTGCCAAGAGATATTGTCAACGTTATGGTATAGACTATGACGAGACATTTTCTCCTGTGGCAATGCTCAAATCCATTCAGATTATGCTTGCGATAGCTGTCCATCTGGACTATGAAATCTGGCAGATGGATGTGAAGACAGCTTTCCTAAATGGAGAGCTGGATGAAGAGGTGTATATGATACAACCTGAAGGATTCACATCCACAGATGAGTCTAAGGTGTGTAGGCTACAGAGGTCCATTTATGGACTTAAGCAGGCATCACGGAGTTGGAACATACAATTTGATAAGATGATCAAGACGTATGGCTTCGTTAAGAATGGAGAAGAGCCATGCATTTATAAGTGGGCTAATGGTCCAATAGTAGTATTTCTTGTATTGTATGTGGATGACATTCTCTTAATCGGGAATGATGTCCCTGCATTACAGGGAATAAAGATTTGGCTGTCGTCACAGTTCTCCATGAAGGATCTGGGAGAAGCTTCCTACATCCTAGGGATGAGGATCTATAGGGATAGATCTAAAAGGTTGCTTGGTTTATCTCAGTCCACGTACATTGATACTATGCTGAAGAGGTTCAGCATGGAGAATTCCAAGAAAAGCTATCTTCCGATAGGCTATGGAATTTCTCTCTCGAAGAGGGATTGTCCAACAATACCTCAAGAGAGAGAGCGTATGGGTAGGATTCCATATGCTTTGGCAGTGGGATCTATCATGTACGCCATGACATGTATACGACCAGATGTGGCATACTCACTAGGGGTAGTGAGTAGATACCAATCTGATCCAGGGGAGAATCACTGGAAGGTTGTTAAAACCATCCTAAAGTATTGAAGAAATACTAAGGATCAGTGGCTTGTTTATGGTGAATCGGACTTGAGACTTATAGGGTTTACAGACTCTAGTTTTTAGTCTGATCATGATGACAGCAAAAGTATGTCGGGATTTATTTTTACCCTTAATGGTGGGGCTATCTGCTAGAAGAGTTTCAAGCAACACACCATGGCTAATTCAGTGATGGAAAGGAGAACCTGGCAGACCCATTTACTAAAGCCATTGCGGTGAAGGAGTTCGACGACTACAAGTCGAAGATAGGTATTAGATACTGCACCGATTGGCTTTAGGCCAAGTGGGAGATTGTTGGGAATAGTGTCCCAAAGTCAATCGTCAGCCTGTTGATGGTTGTGCTCATTTTTGTATATATACATGAATTATTAATTAATAAAAATTATTTTAATATTTTTCATCACAAAATATTTCATCTTCTAATGAACTCCTATATTGTGGTGAAGTCCTTAGGACTATTTAGACTCGACAAAGGAGGATTTGTCGTTTAGTCCTTAAATCTGTTCACGACCAAATGATACGTTGTTACCAAGGATGACAACGTTTATCAAGCATAGGTCATTGTGTGCCTTATAGGTTGGTTGTCCTCTTAACCAATGAGTGTGGAGACACTAGTATGGCATACAGATGAGATGTAAGGGTACATCTGTACTGAATGTGACCGACTCCGGAGCTATTTTTGCTGTTAAGATTTGCTCCGATGGAATATGGGTATAAATATCCCTCCGACCTGAGACCTCCACGGTGACTTGTAAGCAACTCACTGCACTTAGGCACTGGACTATCTGAATTTTTAATTCAGTGACGAAAGGCTGCTGGGTGTAGTCAAGTACTTGACTTGTCGGTGCGTGTGTCAAGATGGGATTGACCACTTCAGTTTAGGAGCTGTGTACAGTCATGTTTCAATTTAGTAAAACCTTGGCCAGGGTAGTCTTTGTGAGGAGTCACAGGACTATTTGAGTTGAGCACGATTTGGATGATCTGATCAGGGTTGACAGTTTAACCCTGACTCATCCTAAAGATAGAGGTCAAAAGGATGAATTATACAGTAACCATATTCACATAGGTTCTGAGTGTTGCGATAGTGACCATTCGATCTATCCGATCATCGGGTACCATTGCTTGATGGTCACTTCGATTAGTACAGGAATTGGTTCCTGTGCTACCGGCTTAGGTTCGAACCTGCGGGGTTACACACATTAGAGATTCTTTTCTGATCTGATAGCTGGTGAAGAGTCCTTCATGTATGGGATTCTATGATCGAGAATCAGGATTCTCTGATCATGAATTCCACACATTTTGGGTATCGGGGTCAAGAGTCCCACTGGTTTAGGACTCTTCGATCAGGATTACATATCGATGAATTTTGATGCTCGAATACCCATCGGATTTGGACTCAATATTTATGAGAGGTTTAATTAGTGATTTGATCGCTAATTAACTTAATTTGATTGAGTAATTAATTTTGGATCAAGTCCAATTGAATTTGATTCAGTTGGGTTTGACCCGATTAGGTTAAGAGTTGACCTAATCGTCGAGATGGTTTGGTCCCTGATTTGATCAGGAGTTGGGCTTAATCAATTCCTGATTTGATTAGAATTTTATTGAGCCTAATTAAGCCTAATTTAGTTGGGTTTAAATTAGTCTAATTGGATCTAACTTATTTGGTTCAATTAGGTTGGTTTAAATAATTAAACCACCTTGACCCAATCTCCATGCGCCACCTCACTTCCATTGCACCCATTTGGATTCATGAGAAGAAACTTCTCATGAATTTTTTTCTCACACCAAATCCTCTCCACGCCCCACTTTAATGTGCCAAATGGATGGATAATGATGATTGGTTGGCCATTCAAATTCAAAATAAAGTTTGAATTTGAATGGGCAATCAATCTTTGCACCTTATCCCTTTTTTTTATGCCCTATTTATTATATGAGAAAAGGTTTCTCATGAAATCACTCCATGCATAATTTAAGCCACACCTCACGCCTTTAGTGGATAAGGGATGAGTTGGTATCTATTTGAATTTAAAATTTGATTTGAATTCAAATGTGCAATTACTCATCTTTATCCTTTCTTTTGGATAAGACGTTTGACGTTGTTATAAAAGGAGGAGAAGAGTGGGGTGTGCAAGAAGAAGTTTTTGGAGAAAAATTTTGAGGCGTGAGAAGTCTTGTGCATGAGAAGGAAGTCCATATCCTTCCAAGAGAAAAAGAAAGAAAAGAAAGAAAAATGGGTGCAAGGTTTCCAATGAGTTCTCTAGAGTTTTAGCTTGGGGTTCAGGAAGTGAGAAAGTGAGCTACGAGTGTCGTGAGCCCACAAAATCTCAGAAAGATCTTCAACATCCTCTCAAGCACGTCTGTTGACGATCCGAAGCATCCGAAGAATCGACAGACATCGATCGAAGGAGTTCGATCAGCATCTGCCGTCAAAAGGGCTCTACAACGAGCTAGCACTCGTGAGGAGTCGATCAGATCGAAAGCTTCGTATGGACGATCCGCAGAGGCCAGACATACTGTGTGGCTGCGTCGCGATGATCAGACTCTTTCGATAGTGATCAGATTGCGGCGATCTACTACCCGCACAAAGGTATTGTGTTCTGAATACATTACAATAAAGTGTTTACTGTTCGAATTTGAATTTCAAATTTAAATACATGCATATCATATATCATATTTAGATCCTAGTGTAGGGTAAACACATGTTAATTAATTAGATTAATTAATATCTTTCTGCTGTAAAATAGTGATTTTAAAAAAATTTTAAAATTATCATTTTACTCCTGCACTAAATTTTTCACACCAATATAGGCCATTGGATGGCATATGGTGCCGATCTGTGGTGGAGAAGGAGGGTGCTAAAAAATATTGCTACACGACTCTTTGGAAACATCGATAAAAGCCCGCGAAGACTCCTTCCGCTTTAAGTCTCTTAGGCACCACTTATATCAGATAATCTTTTGATTTTTAAATGTTTGATGAAGGAGTTTCCACATGTAAAAATTTGAAAATAATTTGATCAATGAATAGATGCTTATCGCATCTTTTATTGGGCGCTTGTGAGAGAGAAATAAAACATCATATCTGATAAGAGAGTTTCACCTGCAGAAGAACTCTTATTGGATATGACTTTTTCTTAGTTTAGAACATGGAAAGGCCTCTGAAAATCAATATGGGGCATGTGGATTGGATGGCACCTGTTGATATGCATCTCCACACTAATTATAAATAGCATGGAGTCTCCAGTGTTTTGGCATTCAGAAGTCATCTCTTCTTTCTTATATTCATCTCTAGATTATCCAATTTATTTTTTCCTTCCCTTATTAGGACAAGTCCAAATATAATAAGAGCAAGTTCGATTTAGGACAAGAGCTTAGGAAGATAGTAAAGGAAGACAAAGAGATAAGAAAGATAGAGAAAGACAAGTCAAGGGAGGAGGGTGTTCAGAAAAAAACAAGAGGAGTGTTGTGCAGCCCAAATTAGTGAAGAAAAGTCTTAAAGGAGCTTGTGTCTTGATCCAGTCTCTGTGTGGATTACCATTGAAGGGCGAATACTTAAGCACCTAGTGGAAGCTCTGTCGAAATTTTTTGGATTTAGCGATACAGGTATTCTTCTATATCTTCCATAGTGTCATGCATGTTTAGATATATGATTGTTAATCACCAAGGAGGTCTTGAGTTGGAGTTTGATAATTATGATTTCATTATGCAAAGTTATGAAATTCATACTTCCACTATGCTATGATAACCCAACACTGGCTTCATCCACACATAGCGCCCTCAGCTCACACAAGCATCCACGACATCAGCTCATGCCTTGTGGGTCCTTTGCTTTTACCATGCCCAACACATAGTTTTCGTGCGGCTGTTGTCATTCGTATCCAGCCATGGGTTACCTGCCAATCACGGGTCTGCATTTCATTCCAAAAATCTAAGCTCAAAAACCTGTAGACCCTTGATTTGAATTAGAATTGCTGCTTGATCCATAATTTTTAAAATAATCATAAAAAATATTAAAATTTAAATAATTAAGATTAATTATAAAGAATTTTAATATTTTTTATATTATATTAATATACTTATCATACCTTTCAACTTGAGTTTTACTTGTCATCGAGTAAGAAAGGATTTAGAGCTGGATACCTTTAAGCTTAAAGTTTCAAGTTTTACCGAACAATTTTTCAAAGAGCCAATAATGTTTAGTAGAGTAAGAGTGAGGTATGTCATTGGGGTATTAACACTCAACCGATATGAGAATTAAGTGAAAAATATTAAATCTTTTCTAAACTTTTTCTAAATTGCCCCTATTTTTATCTCCAAATTATTTTTCTTCACATAGGTGAGTGTATTGTTACTTCCGTCCTTCATTTATTATTATAAAAAAATATCTTCACATTGTTCATTTTTTGATGCAAACCATGATGTTTACTTAGGCGAAGGGGTCCGATTATTCGATGGGAGATCAATGTTTTAATTTTTTTTTAACATTATACTGTTATTGAGTGTCTTAACCCATTAAGCTTTTTATCTGATCTATGTAGCGAATTTTCAGTCAATGACTCCCAAATCAGATGACTTTTGAACACTAAATATAAAATACCCCTTGAACTTACTTACTCGAATCAAACATGCTATGAGTTAAAACTAGTCTTACAACAAACTTCTTTGCCCTTGTTACTTTTCGATGCGAACCTCAATGCTTGCTTAGGCAAAGAGACTGGTTACTCGATGAGAAGTACTTGAAAATTATTTTATTTTTATTTTTTATATATTAAAAAATATATAATTACTCTATACTAGTCTATAAGAAGTAAACTCTTCTTTGATGAAGGTAAGAGGAATTAGAAGTGCTCATAGAAAAAATATTTATGTTCTGGACTTAACTCTTTTTTAAATTTTTTTAATATTTGATTTCTCAATATCTCACAAACTCTCTGATCTGTTCATCAATTTATTAAAATTTTTTTTTCTTAGTTCAGTTTGATTCTTTAAGCGTAATCGGGTGCCTAAACACTAAATACTAACTTATTCGAAGATTTAAATTTTTTTATTTAATTATTCTCTCTCCAACTTAATTTTCATTATCCTCAATGAAAGAAGAAAAATAGAGGTGCAATAGATAGAAAGGGATAGAAAAAAGTACACCTAACTCACTGTATTCTTAGTTCAGTAGGGGTCTTCAGATGTCCTTGAGGATGCATATTCAGCTATCTCCCCCCCTCTAACTTATTCACTAAAGCAACTGAAGTAAAAATCTAAACAAATTAAAGAGAGAAATAAAATTAAATTACAAAGATCTGGATTACCTTCCAGTAAGTATTAAGTTTAACATCTTCAGTCAGACACTATTTCACTTTATTTGCCTCTTTTTAAATTTATTTTTTTTAATTTTTAATTTTTAATTTTATTTTTTTTAAAATTTTTAAAATTTTAAGTTTTTATTAATTATTTTTATTTTAATTTATTTTAATTAATTTATTTATTTTTTAATATTTTAATATTATTTATTTTTATTTTTTTATTTTTTAAAATTTTTATTTTAAATTAAATTTTATAAATTTTTAAATTTAATTTACATTAAAAGTTTTTTAAATTTTTAAATTTATTTTAATTCTAATTTTTAAATTTTAAATTTAATTTTTTATCTTTTATAATTTTTTTATTTTTTTATTTTTGATTTAATTTAAAGAAGAAGAGAGAAGAGGAAGGAGAGATAGATGAGAAGTTAAAATTATTTATTTATTTTTTTGTTAACAAACAAGTTATACAACCAAATTTAACTAAGATTATCTTAAATCTGAACAGCTTCTAACTGTCAAGGTTGTCTTCGAGCACTCCAAGTTAAAACTAACCAACCAACTAATTAGATAAGTGTAAGATTGATGGAAGACTCTCCGTGCTTTCGCAACTGACCTAATTAGAGAACCACTATTCTTCGAGACTTGATCCCTGAACCACTTACCTTAGTCACCAGCTAATTATTAATTAGAATCCGATCCAACTCTTGGGCTCCCTTGTACTAATGAGCTCGAATGTTCCTAGGATCGATGTCTAATTGATTTTAAATTAAAGGCTTGGGTCAATACAATATAAGAGGCGGTGATTTTTGGGCTAAGAAAGGGTGATCAAATCTTCACTTTATCTTGTTTAATGGATTGTGCCCTTAAGGTATTTTATGACTATGCAATGCAAACAAAGTAGGATGTCAAGTACAAGTGAAAGTTTTTAAATTTTAATTTATTTTTCTATTTTAGATAAGTATTATGATGTGATTAGTATTTTCTTTCTTTTTATATTAATCTAATTAAAGCAACAAGATTAATGTTAAGTTTTGAATATATCGGTGAGTTATGAAAGGAATGAAGTGATCCAACTAAAAAGAAATTAAATCAGCCAAGAAGAAAAGGAGACTTATGCAATCAAATATAAGGTAAGAAATTTAATCTATATTGAAGGCAGAAAATCAACTAATTATATAAAATAATAAATTATTCTAAACTACAAAAAGCAGAAAATCTCTAAGAATAATAAGTAATAAATTATTTATGGAAAATAAGATAACTATTAAAACTAAAACTAAAAAGTATGAAGAGCAAAAATTTAGACACAAATCAAAACACGTCAAATTCTCTGACAACGATGTCAAAAATTTGATGTGTCTTAAATTATACCATAAGCGCACGGTGTGCAATGTAGCACGTTCAGTGAGTATGGATCGATCCCTTGAAAATTTAAATTTTTAAAGTGTATTTAAATTCTTACTCAGATGAGCTTTAATAGAGAGGAGGAGAATTTGTTGGATTATATTGTATTACTGACTACCAAAGTAGTAAAATAATTAAATATAAAAATAAATAATGTAAAAGATCTAGGATTTTTGAATGTATTAGACCAATGATTTAGATTGTCTTTTTATGGTTTCTTTTATGTTATCTCTTGATTAAGGTGTAAAGCATGAACAAGCATGAACTATGAAGAGACTTAACTCAACTATGATCCATCAAGTATTTTGCTTTTACTCTAATTAAAAGATTCTCCTTTCAATTATTTTTTTTTTGTATTACCCAAGTATGGGTTATGAAGGGGCTCAAATTCAACTGTAACCTATCAAAGTTTTCCACAAAGAAGAAGAGAAAAAGATTTTAAAAGATTTATAAGCTTTCTACCTATTATCCCTTTTTGCACCAAATCAAGCATAGATTATGAAGAGATTCTGACCCAACTATAGCCCATCAAGTCTTTTGGCAAGAGAGATGCAAGGAGAAGAATTCTAAAAATTAAAAGCTCGAAAAGAAATTCAAAGAAGAAAGTTTCTAATCATGGTTTAGCTTCATCGCAAATCTTAGGAGGATTGCTTAGTTAGACATAAATTAATTTGAAGCAAACATAAAATAAAACTATGCTAATTGTAAGAATTTAAAATTGTAGGAATTAAAGGATTGCAGAAAAATAAATACAAAAATTTAAACTATTCTAGTGCTGGAATTAAAAGTTACATAAATTAAATTAAAAAGAAAGAAATTAATTTATTGCTAGAATAAAATTTTGATACCAAACTTTTAACTTCTAAGCTATTAACAGAGCTTGGAGTTAAAATCAAAAATCAAAAAATTAAAATAAATAAAAAAATCTAAACTAGGATCTCTTCCTACAGTCTTTCTCTGCAGAGCTTTCTGATTCTCGCACCTTCCTTTAGCTGACTCTCCTTCTCGTATGTTGGAAGGGTGAAAAAAAGTGAGAATAAGGTTAAAGAATTAAAAATATGGATATTTCTGTCTGTCACGCGGGTCTCTACAAGAGGTATAGTGTGGAGAGAGATATTTTTAATAGAGAGGTATAGGGCTTTATTTATAGGTGTAAGTAGGTAGAAGGTTTTTGTATGTTTTAGATCTAGGACTAATGAAAGGAACAAAAGGTTAGAAGATGGATGGGTGATGTTGCTGCTTAAATCAATCAAGGTCGGAAGGTGGACGCTTGGTCCTCGTGCAAGGATGATGGCGCTGGACTAAGCTGTAAAATAAGTCCCAAACCGGAGATTGTGGATCTGACGAGGACCCTCCGATGCTTAAGTCAGAAAAACAGAGAACAAAAAAACAGCAACGGATTCTCTGAGAGGGATTTGATTTGACTTACTTGGGTCCTTGAGAATCTGGTTGTTTATATAGAAGGATGTTGGACAGTTGGATTGTTAGCTGTGAGATCATATGATCCCGAAATTACCGGGCTGTTAGATATGCCAAACTGGACGAGATAATTCAGCCCTCAATCGTTCCCGCAAGATCAGAGAAGACGCTTACGTCGGATCTTGTCTATTTGGGATGGACAGTTATCGTATATGATAAAGGGATAAGTCGATTGAGGCAATTCAGGTTAGACCTCGCGGACGCCTCAGCTCAGCAGGAAGTTGGACTTCTCAGCTCATACGACTGTCAGCGACCGTATTAACGACTCGAGAGTCTGAAATATCCTGTGATATAGTGATGATCCGAGTTATTTATGATAATCACCATAACAGATGAGATTTAAAAATAAATGGGATTGGATGGATGAGATGAAAGGTGAGGATGGTGTGAAAGATAAAAAGCGTTTGGCTTCTGAAAAAAAAATATATATTTTTTTCTGTGTTGATCCGTGCGCATCCGCTCGTGCTTTTTCTTCCGCATAAGCCTGCACACAGCCATGCCCAACCTGTCTTTCTTTTTTTTTTTTTTCATTCACGATCGCGCCGTATGAATCTTCTCCCACATGTCAGCGCCAAGCCATCACGTGTTTCCGTGCATGAAATGCCGCACAGAAAGCTCCAAGCCACGCTCAGTTCCAGTTCATTTCCACACACAGCTCCTTCAAGCCACCTTTTTACTTCCTTATTCGTTACATGTATTAGGGCCCACCACTTTAAATGCCATCTTCTTCCTAAAAGAAAATATTTTTCTTCATCCCTGGCTTCATCCACACACAGCGCCCTCAGCTCACACGAGCATCTACGCCATCAGCTCATGCCTTGTGGGTCCTTTGCTTTTGCCGCACCCAACGCACAGCTTTCGTGCACCTGTTGTCATTCGTATCTAGCCCACGGGCTACTTGCCAAATACGGATCCGTATTTCGTTCCAAAAAACTGAGCTCAAAAACCTGTAGACCCTTGATTTGAATTTGAATTGCTGATTGATTCATAATTTTTAAAATAATTATAAAAATATCAAATTTTAAATAATAAAAATTAATTATAAAAAATTTTAATATTTTTTACGTTACATTAATATATTTATCACCTAATTATCAAATTTTTTAAAATTTGTATGATCTAAGTATTTAAAAATAAGATACTTTAACCATAAGAGATCAATTGCATGATGTTTTGATTTGCATTGCATCTTGAGTTTATTCTTAAGGATTTAAAATTTTTTAGTTGAACTAAACTCATAGAGCTTATTATCTAAATTCTATTTCCTTGATTACCTTTGATTTGAGTCATTTAATTATAAAAACCCAAATTAATTAATCCTTGGTCCTCAAATTTTTTTTTAATGCCAATCTTGAACCTCAAATTGATTGCAAATTCATTTCCATTAAATTTGATCAAATTTCTTTGATTTGAGACTGTTTTATGAGGAGTCGAGCCCAATTTTACTGGAATCGACCCCTCAGGAGTCGACTCGTTTTAAACTGAGTCAACCTCTGTGTCGAGACAAGGTTTTTATATAGGAGACCTGTGGCTCTGTTTATTCCTTTTTTTCATCTTGTTTGAACCGAGAACCCCTCCAAAACCTTTCTCCTCCTCAATTCGAGCCATTTCCCCTCAATTCATCCTCAATTTCTATGATTTTGGATCTCCATGGCTCCCACGGAGCAAACTACTTGGAGATTGAGGCATCCTCGCATGGAACTATCGAGCCCTAGCCGTTCTCCAAGCCCTAGACATTCTCCAAGCCCTACTCTCATCTGTGAATGCTAGAGCAAGCAGCGTAACAAGCCCGAACAGTTGTCTCAACCAGCTCCAGCTCTTTCTTGGCCTCCAACAACTCAGTCTCCTCCCAAGGTAATCCCTTCACGGTCCATTTCTTACTCTTGGGTAGTGTGCACAGGGAGAAATATTGATTTTGGATTTTTAGAGGCAGAGGGCTTTGATTTTGGATAGAAAATTAAGAGATTAGGTTGGGGATATTTGTGCTCTCTTGATTGTTTTACCTATCCCAACCTTGCAAGAGAATTCTATGCAAATTTAAAATCCGGACATGGAGGAATCGAAACTAAAGTTAAGAGGGTTCAAATTGTGTTGAATGAAGTGTATCTTACAAGAGCTTTGAAAATTGGAACTGAGGGGAGTAGAGGAGACAAAATGGAATAAAGATCATTTGGCCTTAAACACATTTTGGGAAGAGAGATTGAAAATGAATTAGAGGAAGTGAAAGCTAGTCAATTGAGCACCAAGATGCGCCTCCTACATCATATGACCAATAGGATTTTCTTTCCTAAGACTGGTAGATTTGATTTTGTATTCGATCAAGATATCTATTTTATGTACCATGTGATTAGAGAGATACCTCTAAATCTGCCAGTCTTAATGATCAGATACATGGAGGATGCTGCAGATAGATCGAGGGCTTCACTACCCTATGGGATGGCACTGACACTCTTATTCCAGGAGTATGGGGTAGACCTTGAGAGAGAGAGACCACTAGAGTTCTCTTGCACACTAACACCTACAATGAGCACTCACTTCTTCGCATGAGATTCTAGAGAGATGGTGCTTGTTGGGTTCATCGAGAAGAGGCACAGGATGAGGACTCAGATGAGGACAAGGCTTCAGCAACAGTTCCTATCACAGATATTCAGATGGAGGAGCCAGCAGCACCGGCAGCTCAGGTAGAGGCTGAGGCAGACCGTCCAGAGGCATTAGACAGACCTTCCTTCAGACTGGATGAGGATGTACTGGTTGAAAGGATCACTTCTAGGGCTATTAGTGCTGTCAATGTAGAGATCGAGTGACTTATTACTCATCTGAGAGAGGAAGAAGACAGGATAGCGCAGAGGATCTCTATGACGAGAGCTGACAGTAGAGGCCATCCATCCAGAGCTACCAGATCACCATCCCCTTCTTTGCCCGGACCATCCTCCTAGAGCCTCTGACCTTATCTTTAGGATGCTAAGACTTATTTTGTAGAGCTACACATCTCCTAGCAATTTATATAGGAATCTTTTTGGACTCATTTTGGTTTCATACATTTTGGATGTACTGATCACTGGTTGTATTCTCTACCTTTGTCTTTATGTTTTGAAAATTAGTGTATGAAAGTTGACTTTTTTTAATGAAAAATCTAGTGTGCGATTATTATGGTTGATTATGTGAATGATATTGAAATTCAATATGCTTTCATTAAATATTTACAAAAAGGAAGGAGAAAATATTTAAGAAGAAAATATGCTCTTAAAAAGCTATTTGAGTGATAAATGTCTTGACTTGTAAAAGTAAGGGGGAGAAAATATTAAAAGAAGAAATGATTAATTAATTAAAATATATTTGAATATGAAAATCTAAATTTAAAAAGTTAAATCTATGTTAAATATGCTTAATGGTAAAATGAACTTGGTTACAAAACTAAAGGGGAGAAAACATTAAAGAATAATTAATTGAATAGATATTTGAATTTGATAATCTGAATTTAAATATGCTTGATTTGAAATAAAAAAAGAGAGGAGAAAAGTTGAAAAGTAATATTATCTAGCTTGAAAGAGAAAAGGGGAGAGACACAAGAATATTAATTTTCTAGCATCTATTATGAAAAATAGGAGGAGAAATACTTTTTGCGCTTTATCTAACCTCGATATGACTGAATAACTTGTGTTGAGGAAAATAAACTTTGATCCTCAATCCTCAAATAATTGTATTTTGCTTTTCTTAATCTGAACTTTCATGTGTTTATTCAATTTGATTTGTATGATTTGATTGTCTAGTCATTTTTGATAATTAATCGGAGTCAAAGTGAACTTGAAATATATTATTGCTTCAAACTAATTATTTTTATATACTTTCAATTTTAAAATTCATTTGAAAATCTAAATATAATAAAGAATTTTGATATGCTTTAAAAAATTCTTGTAAAATCATTTGTATCAAAGTAATTTATACTCAAGAAATGAATTTGAAAAATATAACTGTCATGTACTTTGATCTTATCATTGACTTACTCGATATATTCTTAACAATACATACCTTTTCTAAATTTAAATGAAGAATTTTTATTAAGAATAAGAAATAATAAATATTGAATTAAATATTGTGCTTGATCTCACCTTTCAAATCTTTCAAAAGATCTATTCCTCTTAAAGCTTAAAATACTTATTTGAAAATCTGATTAAAGAGTCAAATTCATTCAAAAAGGGGGAGAGTTATTTGAATCTGAATTCAAATTAAATTTCTGAAAAGAATGCAATGTTTTAAGCATATTTTGATTCTTAAAGGGGAAATGATTTATTTGAATTAATTTTCTAAATTTGATATAATTTAATTAATTTTGATGATATATTTTGCTCTGATATATTCATGATATCTTTTTCTGATACAACTTGATTGATTTTGATGATATTTTTCTATGAATTGTTTGATGCAAAGAGAAAGAAAAGATATTATGCAATTTGAATTCAAAAGATGGTTAAAATTTGAAGTATTCAAACAAAAAAGAAAATTTATGAATTTCTCTAATTTTTCATTTGTTTTTTGAAGATTCGTTAATCCTTCCCTTGAGCTTTTTGATATAGTCAAAAAGGGAGAGAAGAAATGTTAAGTATATGCTTGAGCTTGCATGTTTCATACCATGTTTCATGCTGAAAAGTTCTTGAAATATCTTGAAGTGCTTGAAACATTTTAGACCATTTAAATCATGAAAATATTTAGAATCTAAATTTAAGATAAATTGAAATATTCTGGAAGTGTGCATTCATATGTATACATTCTACCACTTCATGATTTATACTAGCCAACTAGTTGAAACATATTAATTTTATTTTTGCACATATACTCAAAATTTTGCCATCATCAAAAAAAGAGAGATTGTTGATTCCATGATTGATTTTGATGGTTACTAAACTTTGAGTAATTATAGATCTAACCATGTATTTCAAGAATGAATGTATGCCTTTTTCAGATGTTCTAATTGAAGAAATAATCCATGAGAAAGATCTCTTTAAAATTCACAAGTCAAAGAAATTAAAGAAGGATTTTTGAGTTTCTGACTTAGTAGAGTCGACCTCAGGAAGAAAAAAGCCGACTCCTTTACTGAAACAGGTACCAAAATGAGTAATTTCAAATTTCAAGAGGATTGGAGTTGATCCTAAGACAAAAGGAGCCGACTCTGGTATATTGGGAATGCGATGGCACGCAGGCGAGCTGACTCGAAGAAGATCCGAGCCGACTTAGTCTTAGAAAATAGTTTTTCAGACCCTATGGCCGAGTCAATTTGTGAGGAACTTGAGTCAACCATGGCCAAATGGAGTCGACTCCAAAAAAAATCGAGTCGACTCGAAACATGGGACAGACTGTAACATTTAATTTTTTGCACTTCTTTAATGGCTAGATTTTGACTTTAATGGCTAGTTCAAGCCCTCCAATGGTTCAAACTCATTCTTCAGCCATTGTTAAGCCTATTTAAAGGTAGAGAATCAAAAAAAAAAAAAGAAGGCTAGTGGATTAAAAGAGAAAAACTAAAATTTATGTGAGCTTTATTGAACATCCAAAAATAAGAGAAAAGAGAGAAAATTTGTACATAGATTTCTACAAGAATTCAAAAGCAATCTTCACCACCATCTCAAGCATCCTCTCAAGCTTTAAAGAGGAGTCTTCAATCTTCAAAAAAATTGATCATTCAAGTTCTTCTTCACGCTTAAAGAGTTTATTTTTCTATTTTTGTTTTAAGCTGAAATTTCTTATCTTGTACTTTTGATTTCTTTATAAGTTTCTTTGGAGGAAAGAAATTTGGGATTAAAGCTTGTCCAAGCCCATAATTAGATATCATAGGTTTTGATTGATTGGTTCGAAAAACCAACCGGATTGATGGTAAGCTCAAAAAACTATCAGTGTAAGGTTGTGGTTGGTGACCCCAAAAAACCAACTGAGTTGATAGTGAGTCTAAAAAACTATTGGTGTAAGGTTGTAGTTAGTGATCTTAAAAAATTAACTGAATTTGTTCGTAAGTCTGAAAAAATAAACACACTGTAGTCGGATGATTATAGTGAAATTTTCAATGGGTGCTTGGGGAGTGGACGTAGGTACAGGTTGTACTGAACCACTATAAAATCTTGTATATTTGTGTTATGCTTTCTCTTATTCTATTACTTTACTTATCTTGCATACTTTTATTTTGAGCTTAACATAGTTTAATTCTTGCATAGTCTTAATTTTACTGCTGCTCACATTGCATACATCACCACCATACCTTTTAGATTAAAATTAAAGCACATGCTTACCTTAGAGTTTAATTTGACTAAAATTTTTAAAGAATCCAATTCACCCCCCTCTCTTGGATTGCTACCTTTGGGCAACAAGTGGTATCAGAGCTGGTGCTCTATTATTAATTGTTAACCTAGCAGTTAAAAAGTAAAAGATCATGACAATCCCGGTTGGTTCCTCGTTTGCTGAAGGACAATCAATCTCGAGACCAATACTATTTAATGGTGCAAACTACACATATTGAAAAGCACACATGCGTATATATATACAAGTACTAGATTATCAACTATGGAGAGTTATAATCAATGGCTCACACACTCCCATAATTAAAGTAAATGGTATTGATGTTCCCAAACCCAAAGCAGATTGGGATGTGATGTGCATGATATGAAACTAATTGAGCTAAATGCAAAGATGATGAATATTTTATATTATGCACTTAGTATTGATGAATTTAATAAAATATCCACTTGTACATCACTAAAAAAAATTTGAGATAAATTAAAAATTACTCATAAGGGAACAAGCCAAGTTAAAGAGTCTAAAATTAACTTGCTTGTTCATAAGTATGAAATGCTTAAAATAAAAAAAAATATGAATCAATTTTTGATATATTTTTTAAATTTATTGATATTATTAATGATTTAAATGGTCTTGGCAAAACCTACACTAACTATGAACTTGTGTGCAAGGTTTTGAGGTCATTGCTAAAAGAATGGGAAGTAAAAGTGATAGCCACATAAGAAACGAAAGATCTCATCAAGCTGTCCTTAGAAGAGTTGATAGATTCACTAATGACTCATAAGTTGAACAAGACTCGAAAGGAGGAAGAAGAAGATCCACAGAAGATGAAGACCATCACCTTCAAATCCACTACACACTATAAAAAAAGTGATGAGTCAGATGAAGGAGAAGATGAAAAGGAGAGTGAAGATAATGAGGATATGACATTTCTCATAAGAAAATTCAAAAAATTTTTCATAAAGAAAAGCTTGAAGAAGAAAGAAAATGAAGAAGAAAGATAAAGAAGAAATATATCATGCTACAATTGCAACAAAAGGGGTCATTATAGGCCTGATCGTCCCTTACTCAAAAAGCACCCGAAAAGAGCAAAGAATAGAGCAATATCACTGCCAAAAATTTAACTTTTTGTGACGATCAAAGTTGTTACTGAAACTTGGAATCTTATCACTGATGGAATTTCTTTGATAATAATTATCGTTGCTAGCCGGTCACAATTGCTTCATCGCTAAAACCATCTACGACAACTTAAATTTCTTATCACTGAATCACTTTTTTTTTTATGACAACAGAGCTTGTCACTTAATGTATTATTTTCTGTCACAAATACAATGCAACGGGCATGCCTTGGAGGCTAATGTGACAACAGTAAATCTATTTAGAGATAAGTTCTCTTGTCATAGAAAAATCTTACAGAGACAAGAGTTTCACTTGTCATTGAAAATAAGATCTATAGCAACTTAACTTATCATAGAAACAAATCATTCTTGTCACAATCCAATAATGTAAATTGGTTTTGGGACAATAATGACATTGTTGAGTGACAAGGCTTCTTGTCACTGAAAGAGCTTAAAATGACAAGAACTTTTGTTGTCATAGAAACTCTCATATGTGACAACTTATCATTGTCACTAAAATTTAGTTACGTCTGTATATATCTATCATTCTTCAATGACAATTTATGGCTACAGACATTCATCTCATTCACAAGCAAACTAAGAATCCAAATACATCTCTCAATGTATGCATTTCAGTCGAACATCCAAAATAAAAACCACAAGCTAGTACTAGTAGTTCATAAACACTCCACATTCTACTTAATTGATCAAAACCAATAGTACATGATCCAAGACATTCACATAGTTTCCAACTTCATTGTTTGCAATTCAACAGAACATACAAAATAAATAAAAAAAACACTAACTAGTACCAATATATAGTTCATAAGCACCCTACATTCTATTTAACTGATCAAAACTAATAGTCTATGACATCTATGTTTCCAAATTGAAGCTAGTTGATGTACTCCCATAATGTTGACAGAAGTAGCTGCCCATATTATTCCTACATATAAACAAGGTTTGGATTAGTAAATGATTGGCTAGGATAAAGTTTTGAGTAATTAAAGTCTAGCTACCTTTTGATAAGCAACAGATTGTCCACTAAAAATAAAAAAGATAAGGCAACTTTATTTTGCATATAATCAGTAAATTTACCCCTCATATTGAAAAGTTGAGACAACAAAAAAGGTTTTCAATCCATGTTTCCAATAGATTACACAAGAAATGAGCTCAGGCATGTTAGCAATTAAACTTCTAAAATAAAAAAATAAAAAAAAATAAAATTGACTATATGTTAAGAACCTCAATTCAAAGTTGTCCTGCCTATAATTACCAAGAATCATGGATCTCACACTCTTAGAATGCAGCACCATTCTTAAGTATACTACAGCTGATTGGTTGTTGTTTTACATTCCTCTCTTATAGATCATTGAAAACAAGAAAAAGAAATATCATATCTAACTTTTGTACTTTCTTAAAAGTAAAAAAAATTCTTACTTGATCATACTTGATCAGGGTTCATGCATTGGAGAAGATGAAGCTCTTGATTGGGAGAAAGTTTCAAAAAAGGCAGCCAAGCGAGCTTGGATCATAGCATTAACTTTTTCATTAACTTGTTCCTCCATTTGAGCTTGAATCTCAGCTCTAACCTCATCTTGCAATTGATCTCGAACATCTTCTTTAATGCTATCCACCAACGATTCCTTAGCTTGTTCAACAGCCCTTTGCACCTCTTCTCACACATTTTCATTGTACCTAACTCTTTTAGATGGTGCCTTCTTTCCAGCATCTTTGCCATGAAAATAACTAGACTTTTGGCCAAATACTTTCAGTAGTATGTCATCGCGAGTCATTTGGGATTCACCCTCTTGTGTTGTTGAACAACCTTCTCAAGTTGTTCCTGTAATAGATTATAAAAGATGAGTTGCCAAAACAATGCATAATGAATTTTATGAGCAACAAAAAAGGTTTTCTAACTAACATGGATCTCCTTGGATTTAGGGTCAAACCATACTAATATTCCTTTATTTTTCTTAGTGTGTTGAATCAACCAAACCTAATCTGGTTGTGCTTTTTCACCCATTTCTGGATCCGTCTGAAATGAATCACAAAACAAAAATATTTCATTTAGAATTTTCTAAAACTATTATGTTGAATCTTTAACTTATTCTAAAAATTTACAGTTGATTCTTCAACTTCAGCATAAGATCAGGTGCCACATGTATGCTTAGTAACTAGTTTTGCCCTATTTGCTGCATTTCGTTTGCTTATTTTCTACAAACAATGGACGTATGCAACTAACATCATCTATAAATCCAAAATAATGATGTATATATTTTAAATAGAAATAAACTTTTTGCAAAAACCTGAAATGCATCAAAGATGAAGTATGCCATCATATATTTCCAATTTTCTAGAGTAATATCCTTAGGAATATTAACCAACCTCTCCTCATCAGATCTGAACTTCTTATATAAATCATGCAAGCGATTTCTCCAACCTCTATAAAGTCATTGCATGGTGGCCAAGACAAAAGCATATAAACGATATTCGTTCCTATCATCTTCCATCTTAAACTTCTCCTATAAAACACAAATAATGTAAATTATATGTTAATATATATAAATAGAAATAAATAGAATACTAAAATTAATCATAAATATTTAATTTATCTTTACTTGCAGCCACATTTGCTCACCTACTCTACTTGCCACATCTGGTTAATTTTTCACAGTTAATGGAGCTTGCGTCCTAACAACATAACCACAAAAATTGACAATAACTCTAGCATTTTCTCCTATTGCTCTCAGTATATCATGAGGAATGCTAACTTTCAATGGTCCATTCTTTGTTCTCATATCAACCTTAATGCATTTGTAATGCCCACACATATTCCTACTTGAAACAGATGCTATAAAAAATAAATTACAATTAGTATAACTAAGTTTAAGTAAGATAAATTAAAATTTTTAGCTACAAATAAAATATTATTATACCAGCATTACTACAATGACTAGAAACTCTTGGTTGAGTTTGAAGTGCCATCCATGTGGTTGACTTTGCTGCAATTCAAGCATCTGATCTCGGTGTTCATTTGTCTGCAGGTTTTGTCGGTCCCGAAGTTGTGCCTCTTCTTGTGATCGATTTCATCGTAGCCTTTCTCGATGAGGTGATGTAACTTCATTTATCTAAAATCTTATATCTATAATATGACCTGCTTGTCCTCATCCACCAATTCGTGCAACTCCTCCTCTACATCTAACCATTTTCTAATAAAATTAATAAGC
The DNA here is from genome assembly GCF_000442705.2 of Elaeis guineensis. Taxonomy (NCBI): domain Eukaryota; kingdom Viridiplantae; phylum Streptophyta; class Magnoliopsida; order Arecales; family Arecaceae; genus Elaeis; species Elaeis guineensis. The sequence continues at coordinate 112,713,619 of NC_026000.2, read as the reverse complement.
AAGCTTTTAGTAATAGTTCAACCAATTATCAGCAACATCTACTGGATGTACAAAAAAAATATGAATATGCCATCATAGGATATAAAAATAACATGAATACAATGAAATGATTTAAATTAAAATATCTGTTGGTCATTGCATAATGTTTTTTCTTCCAACATGATAAAAAAATAAAACTCTAATTACAAATAGGCTAATCATCAGGACTATATTTTTCAGAACTATATTCATCATGATTGTCTTGATTATCATCTCTTTTACTTTCAACTTCTTCATCTATCTCATCATCATTAATAAAATCATCTAACATTAGATTTCCCCCATCTTTGTCCTTGTTGGGTGAAAAGCTTTATGGTTGAACATCATCTCGATGTAGCACTCTTATCAAATCATCATTGTTCATGACTTGGCCGGATTGAAAATTTTATTCTTGTTCCACTTGTTGGTAGACATCATCTTCAATTAAACTATCATCATCATCATCATCATCATCTGCACTATTATCTATAGATGGCACATCATAAGCATCACGTGGATAAGTTCTTACCATAACAAGTCAATTGCAATCAACTAAATCTTCTACATAGAACACTTGTTTGGCTTGAGAAGCCAATATAAAAGACTCATTAGTATTCAAAGATCCATGGATATTTACACTTATATATCCATAGTTGTCAACCCTATATCCTCATCCCAATCGGTCAACATCCCACCAATAACATTTGAAAAGAACTACTTTTTTATTTCCCACATATGACAATTCAAAAATATCATCTAACACTCTATAGTATTCTTTATCAGTAGATGTATCATCTCCTTTTACAAGCACTCCACTATTCTAATTTTTTCACCCAATTGCATGATCTTTTGCATGAAATCTGAATCTATTGACAATGTAAATTCTTTATCTATGAACTATTTTGAATGGTCTAACAGTCAAACTTAGAAGATCTTCACTTACTTTGCCTTCAGCTTTAAGCTTTGAACCTATTGAAGATTAATAAATTAAGTCATAATTAGAATAAATAAAAGTAACTTAAAATATTTACCAATATTATATGATACCTATATGTTCATAAAACCAATCTAAAAATTTCTTGTTATGTCTAACCAAGACATTTCTTGAGCTCGCCTCTTCCAATTCTTTTTTATGCTCCCTATGAATGATATAATTAATCAATAATACAGATGATTGAAGTAGAAACAAAGTTCTTTGAAGATTTTCATAATAACAAGATTTTGTTCTTACTCAATATATGGTCAAATTTTCTCATAATTTTGAAGAACATATGTTGCCCAGCTATGCAACCCAAGAGGGGGGGTGAATTGAGTTTCTAAAAATTTTAAGCCCAACTGATTACTTATGAAGAACAAAACAAAGACTTTAATTCAATATTAATTACCTAAAGCAGGAATGCAAGATTATAATAAAGAAATAAAGTGAAGCGATAAAGCACACCACAAACACAAGGATTTATAGTGGTTCGGTGCTAACCTTGCACCTACATCCACTCCCCAAGCTCTTACTTGGGAATTTCAATCCACTATACTTTGTATTCAACCCGAATACAAAACGTCGAAAACTACGATACTAGCTATCCCAAGCTAGATCACTTATTTCTCGGGTACAAGTAAACCCAAAACACTCCGATTTCAGGTTCGGATCAACCTTTCCTTGTTTTGGAAATCCTCCAAAAACAAGAACAATTACTTACAAGAGTAAGATAATTTAGAGCACAAATTAATACAATAACAGCTCCTTTAAATGAGCGAATATAACAATAAAAACTTTACTCAAATGAAGAACCCCTTTTCGGATTTTCTCAAAGTGGATGAACGCTTGAACGAATGCTTGAGAAGAGGTTGATTGTTGATTGAAGATCTCTTGAAAGCTTTGGAAGATCTCTAGATCAAGGTTGAACAATAGGCTTGAAAGATCCTCTTGAATGCTCTTGAATCTCTTTCACAATCTCTCGTATGGATTTTGGATCCTCTTTTCTTTTTCTCTCAAATTATCTCGTGGATCCTCTCAATGAATTTTATCTCTCTTTTGATCTGCCGATTGATCTTCTCATTTTCTCTCCAATTTGATCTGCTATTTAATCTGTAATTTCTTTCACCATTTAAAGCATTTTATAGCATTAAAAGCAAGAGAAAATAATTTAGACAGATAAAGAGCCATTAGAGCAATTTTAGGAAGCATAAAAGGCAATTAAAACGGGCAAAAAAATAGCCGTTGCTGACATTTCTCGTCGCAGGGGTCGACTCATGAGTCGACTCATGCTACAGGAGTCGACTCATGAGTCGACTTCTGTTGCATTAGCCAGAAAATGAGTTTCTGCAACTTTTGGCCTAAAACTGTAGGGGTCGACTCATGGGAGTCGACTCATGCCTGGGGGTCGACTCATGAGGGTCGACTCACAGGGTGTGCCAATCAGCTCATTGTGCCATGAGTTGACTCACGGGTTGACTCATGATTTTCAAACATGCATAACTTTCAAAATACAAGTCCAAAATCAATGAAATTTTCACCATTGGATCACAAATCTTTTGTTCTACCAAATGATACTATCAAATCAGAATTTTAGTGAAATTATGATTTTGCCCTTGAAGAGCATAAGGACTTTTTTATTTTAAAATTATTTGTATCCCTTCAATCTGCTTTGTAATCATCAAAATCAATCTAGGAGCAACAATCTCCCCCTTTTTGATGACGACAAAATATTTGAACAAAAATATTTATGTGAATCACTAATTTCAAAAGAATGCATTATAGGTGTATATGCTTGAAAAGAGTATGATTCTTTTGCATGTAATATTTATGCAAAAATAGTTTGTCCATTTTCTTAAAGATTTGAAAAGGGTATTAGATCATTTTGAGTTTAAGATATATCAGAGCAAGAGAAAAGAAATAATTTTTGCAATGTATCAGAGCAAGAAAAATAATTTTTGCAATGTTATCAGAGTAAATTTGATAATTATATATGAGAAAATTTCACACTGTATCAGAGCAAGTGTTATAATATATCAGAGAAACTTTCACACTGTATCAGATTAAATTTTATCATGTATCAGAGCAAGTTAAAAGAAATTTTAGGGTGTATCAGAGTAAGTCAAATTTCTTAAAATGTATCAAGGTAAATTTCAAAAGATGTATCAGAGCAAGTTTGAATTTTGAAATATATCAGAGCATATTTAAATTTTTAAAGTAAGTCAGAGCATATGTAAAGAAGTAATTTAAAAGTTACATAATTGCATTGTACTTAGCATTGTACTTTTGGTATTGTTCTTTAAATTCTTCAATTAATTTCTCATAATTTGTAATTTTGCTTTTGGGGTTTTGCCTTTGATGAGTTGCTTCTTGTTTAATTTCTCCCCCTTTTTTAATTTCTCCTCCTTTTTCTTTCATAATTTAGGATTTTACTTTTAATGAGTTGCTTGCTTTTTGTTTAATTGTTTACTTTCTCCCCCTTTTTGACATCATCAGACATGGTTAACTTTTTCTTTTACTGAAATATTCTTTAATTTCTCCCCTTTTAGAGTTTATCACAGAAGTTTGCTCCTCCTTAATATAGCAATTATCAACAGCAAACAACAAAGAGAAGACAATATTTCAACAAGGAGAATATATATGACCAAAATATGATCAATATCATTACAAAAGGTAGAAATATAAGTAAAAGATGATTCCATTAATATCATAATTGTTTCAATACATAGTTCATAAAAATCAACCAGCTAATTGTCAATACATGGCCCCAAGGTACAGATCCTAGAAATGATCAAGACAGGTCAAGGATCGGAGTCATCAGATATGATATGAGAAGGTGATGGATCTCTAGTAGAAGTACGTCCTCTACCCCGTCTGCCTCTGGCACGAGCAGGAGAGTGAGAAGAACTGGGTGGCTGAGTACGCTGAGATGCTAAGGACTGAACAGAAAGGGTGAGTCTGATAGAATCAAGTACGTTCAATGCTCTGGAAACAGATTGAAGTAGAGCAGTGAACTGAGTGGTAGCATGCTCACTCGATTCTCGGATCTCTTTCCTCAGTAATTCATATCCACCTTCTAGTGCTCCTCTGAGCCTTCCAGCCTCTGCAGTGAGGTCTGTGACCTCAATAGTTGACTCCTGTGGCTTGGGATGGGCCAAAGCAAGGACTTGCCCCTGCAAGTCTAGAACTCTGCCAGTCAGTCTCCAGACTGTGTCCTCAAGCTGCTGGATCTGGATGGATTGATCTGACATCATCTGAAATACAGTGGAGATGTGGGGAGTAATAGTCTGATCAGAAGAGGAAGCTCCAGGTGCAAAAGAAGTACTACTCCACTGGCTAGACAGCAAAGAAGCCACACGCTGTGAAATATGCTCGATCTGATCGTCAGCCAGTCTGAACTCTGATGGATGTGCTCTGGTCTCTGGCTGATACACTGGTGTGGGCATCCTAGTAAACTCTGAAGGGCCAGCCTCTGTATCAGAAATGAACTGTGTATCTGGTGATGCTGTCCTGAAAACATGTACAGGAGAAGATGGACCTTCTTCTTCTACTCTGCCTTCAGTTCTGTCTTCAGCTCTTGTTTCAGCTCTATCCTCAGTTCTTTCTTCAGAGCCCTTAATCCAACCACCATCAGTCTTTGTAATTTCCATTCTGTGCAGGCTGTGTTGGTTGAAAGTGTCCACATGAGATAGCTTGGTAGGTGCCTCCCCCTCACAGCTAACTCCAAACCTCTTGAATACTCTAGTAAGGGCCATACCATAAGGCAAGTGTGCCTTGGATCTATTCAAAGTTTCTCTCATGGCCTCTATCATAAGTGCAGGGAGGTTCAGGGGGGTCTGAGTGATGACATGAAACATGATACATACATCTCTGCCAGACAGTAAGTCATGCCTACCACTCCTAGGAAAGAATAGCTTTGTTACAATCTGATGCAGGACCCTCATCTCAATGGACAGAATCTTTGCTTCCAATTTGTTTAAACTTCCTGAATAGGTTTCTCCTAAAATAATTCTGATCCCCTCTTCTTTAATTGGGAGTTCCATATATGAGTATCCTTCACTAGGCAACTGAAGTATTTCTCCCAATATCCTAGAATACAAGCAGATATCAATTCCCTTGACTGTTGAAGTCACTGACCCATTTTCATTATGTAGGTTCTGGTAGAATTCTCTAACTAGGTCAACATAGGTGACTTCCTTAAGAGAGCAATAGAGTTTCCATCCTTGATTTTTAATTTTACTTGCAAAAGTAAAGCCTTCTCTCTCAAAGAACCGAAAATCTATATTTTTCCCGGTTTCTACTTTTCTATCAGAAAGAGGATTTACACTGGGGCTTATGGAGGATTGAGAGGGACCTTGATTAGGTACTGAAACTGGAGTGGGAGCAGTTGAAGACTGAGCATGCTTTTTCTTTTGGACAACTTCTTCAGGCTCACGGATTGATTTCCTTCTTTGGGGAAGCTTCATCTTTGGAGCCATATCCACTATAGTAGCAGACAAGAAGACTTGAATTGAGTGGAGGAGGGATCACAAGAGAGTGACGAAGGATTTTGGTGGAGAGAAGAAGTGGATTTAATGAGTTCGGTAAAGTGCTAGGGCACGTTCCAACCGCGTCAAGCAGAGCAAGAAAGCACAGAAAAACCTTTTGAAGGAGGCGATTTTTGGTGGAGAGGAGGAGGGTGAATTGCCTCAAAATTAATCCTTGGATTTGGAGCAAGAAAAGTTGGAGAAGACGGCTTTTGAAAGAAGAACGATGGGAAGATGAGTCGTCTCACAAACAGTAACCCTTATAAAAACAATGAACCCGTTGAAAGTTGGTGGGATTCACAAGTTTGCCATTGAGTCGACTCATGGGGGTCGACTCATGAAGTTCAAAAAATCAGAAAAAATGTGAATAAATTTCAGAAAAATTTGAAATTTTGAGTGAAGGAATTTTGCTCAATGATAAGTTTTTAGAATGATAAATTTGAGCTTTTGTGACCAGGATAGATGTTGAAACTGGAGCTCTAATCAATTCTTTGGAAATTGAGAAATTTTAGGCAAATGGATCTAGAATTCCTAGATTTCTCCTAATTTCACAGAATCTATCCTCACTAAGGGCCTTTGTAAAGATATCAGCTAATTGATTCTCAGTGCAAACATATTCAAGAATTACATTTTTGTTTTGAACATGTTCTCTTATAAAATGATGTCTTATTTCAATATGTTTGGATCTTGAGTGTTGAATTGGATTTTTAGATAGATTTATGGCACTTGTGTTGTCACATCTTATTGGTGTTTCATTAAGTTTGATTCCAAAGTCTTCGAGTTGTTGCTTAATCCACAAGATTTGAGCACAACAACTTTCGGTTGCAATGTATTCGGCCTCAGCCGTAGACAGTGCCACCGAATTTTGTTTCTTGCTAAACCATGAGATTAGGTTAACTCCAAGAAATTGGCAAGTTCCACTTGTGCTTTTTCTATCTAATTTACATCCAGCAAAATCAGCATCTGAATATCCTAATAAATCAATTTGTGAGTCCTTAGAGCACCATATCCCTAGAGTTTGTGTACCATTTAAGTATCTAAGGATTCTTTTAACAGCATTCAAATGAGATTCTTTAGGATTAGATTGATATCTAGCACATAAACAAATGCTAAACATGATATCAGGCCTACTTGCAGTTAAATATAATAATGAGCCAATCATACCTCTATAGTATTTTAAGTCTACGCTTTTACCTTCATCATCCTTGTCAAGCTTACATGAGGGACTCATTGGTGTGCCAATTGGTTTGCAGTTCTCCATTCCAAATCTTTTGAGTAGTTCCTTGGTGTACTTGCTTTGGGTGATGGAGATTCCCTCTTTTGATTGTTTGATTTGGAGTCCGAGGAAGAAGGTGAGTTCTCCCATCATGCTCATCTCGAACTCTCCCTGCATAAGCTTAGCAAAGTCTTGACAAAGGGATTCATTAGTAGACCCAAAAATTATGTCATCAACATAAATTTGTATAACTAGCATATCATTTTGATTTCTTTTAATAAATAGGGTTGTATCTACATTGCCTCTTGAAAAACCATTATTTAGTAGAAATTTGCTTAGCCTTTCATACCATGCTCTAGGTGCTTGTTTTAATCCATATAAAGCTTTATTTAATCTAAAGACATGATTAGAAAAAGCATGACTTTCAAATCCAGGGGGTTGTTCTACATATACTTCTTCAGAGATATAACCATTTAAAAATATACTTTTAACATCCATTTAAAATAATCTGAATTTCATAAAGCAAGCATATGCAAGTAGAAGTCTAATAGCTTCTAATCTAGCAACAGGTGCAAAGGTTTCATCAAAATCAATTCCTTCTTCTTGATTATACCCCTTAGCAACTAGTCTTGCTTTATTTCTAATTACATTTTCATGCTCATCTAATTTGTTTCTAAAGACCCATTTTGTTCCAATTATTGAATAATCTTTAGGTCTTGATACTAAGGTCCAAACATTATTTCTTTCAAATTGATTAAGTTCCTCTTGCATAGCATTAATCCAATTATGATCATTTTCAGCTTCTTCAAAAGTTTTAGGTTCAAGATGAGATACAAAAGCACAATGATTAACTATATCTCTAAGTGAAGAATGGGTTTTTACTCCATGCATAGGGTCACCAATAATTAACTCCTTAGGGTGGTTGTGAACATACCTCCATTCCTTGGGTAGGTCATTTGTACCTTGAGATTGTTCTTGAATTTCTTCACCTCTCTTATCTTGTTTGTCTTCTTGATCCTTGTCTTCTGGAGTTGCTGAATCTTTCAAAGTGATTTCCTTTATACCTTCTATTAGTGGATCTGCATCATCAACACCCTCATTCTTCCTTGAAGGAAGATCGTTAGATTCATCAAAGACAACATGTATGGACTCCTCAACTACTAAAGTTCTTTTGTTGAAAACTCTAAAAGCTTTACTAGTAGAGGAGTAACCTAGAAAGATTGCTTCATCTGATTTTGCATCAAATTTACCAAGTTTTTCTTTGCCATTATTTAATACAAAACATCGGCAACCAAAAATATGAAAATATGCAATATTTAGTTTTCTTCCTTTCCATAGTTCATAGGGGGTTTTCTTTAAAAATTGTCTAATTAAAGCACGATTTAAAATGTAACATGCTGTGTTAATTGCTTCCGCCCAAAAATATCTTGGAAGGTTGCTTTCACAAAGCATGGTACGGGCCATTTCTTCTAAGGTTCTGTTTTTCCTTTCAACTATCCCATTTTGTTGGGGTGTCCTAGGAGCAGAGAAGTTGTGGCCAATTTCGTTTTCATCACAAAAATTTTTAAAATTTTGATTTTCAAATTCAGTTCCATGATCACTTCTAATATTTTGAATTGAAAATCCTTTTTCATTAGAGACTTTTCGATGAAATTTAGTGAAAATATGAAAAGTTTCATTTTTGTGAGCCAAAAAGAAAACCCAAGTAAAACGAGAGTAATCATCTATAATTACAAAGCCATATCTTTTTCCTCCTAGACTGGTGGTTCTTGTTGGTCCAAATAAGTCCATATGTAAGAGCTCTAATGATCTAGAAGTTGAAACAGTGTTTTTGGATTTAAATGATACTCTAGTTTGTTTACCTAATTGGCATGCATCACAGATTCTATCCTTTTCAAAATTCAGTTTTGGCAAACCGAGAACTAAATCTTTCTTAATTAATTTTGAAAGAGAATGCATGCTGATATGTGCAAGTCTACGATGCCACAGCCAACTAGTCTCATTGATTTTAGTATTCAAGGATACTAGGCATTGCATGTCTAATTTGGCTAAGTCATTCAAATCTATCATATAAACATTGCCATGCCTATGTCCTATAAATTTAATGCCATCGTTAATAGGACTAGTCACAATGCAAACAGATGATTCAAAAACTACTTTATTCCCTTTATCACAGAATTGACTAATGCTAAGTAAGTTATGCTTTAAACCTTTAACTAGTAAAACATTCTCAATGTATTTGGAGGGATTGATACCAATGTTACCTATCCCGATGATCTTTCCTTTGCCATTATCTCCAAAGGTGACCATCCCTCCATCCTTAGCATCAAGCGTGATGAATTGTGATTCATCACCAGTCATGTGTCTCGAGCATCCACTATCAAGATACCATTTCCTGTTTCCTTCTTGGGATGCTAGACACACCTGCAAGCAAAGGTCAAGTCTCTGTCTTAGGTACCCAAGCTTTCTTGGGTCCTTTTGGGTTAGTCAGAATGGTTCCTTTTGGAACCCATATTTTCTTTATAATTGTATTGGTAGATTTAAGGCATGTGTATGATTTATGTCCTATTCTACCATATTTGAAACAAGTAATATTTGTAGACTTGTTACCTGAATAATTTACATAAATATCCTTCAGAAACTTTTGTTTCTTCAGAGGTTTATAGCCAAGTCCAGCCTTATCATATATAGCTTTCTGATTTTCAAGGATCATATTTAGTTTGTTTGAACTTAATGTGAACTTATCTATTATAGATTTCAGCTTGTTAATTTCATCCTTTAAGTTTTGATTTTCTTGACTCAAGGTGAGTTTTTCAATTGAATGAATTTCAGCTTGTTTCACTAAGGACTGATTTTCCAATTTCAGTTCTTTGTTTTTCTTCCCTAGTTTCTTTAATTCATCAATTGAGTCATAGAAAGCTTCATGCAATTCTTCAAATGTGAATTCACTAGTGGATTCAGAAGTTACCTCATTTTCATGTGCCATCAGACACAGATTGGCTTGTTCTGTTGAGGTTTCCTCGTCGGAGCTTGAGTCATCACTCGCACTCCAAGTCGCCATCATTGCCTTCTTTTTGAACTTTTTGGGATCTTTTTTCAGTTGTGGACATTCGAATCTGAAATGTCCTGGCTTCTTGCACTCGTAGCATGTAAGGGGTTGATCTTTTTCTTTTTCTTTGCTTTGTTCCCCTTTTGTGAATTTCTTTCTCATCCCCTGTTTCCTTTTTCTTAGAAACTTCTTAAATTTTCGGGTGATGAGTGCCATCTCTTCATCCTGTTCTTCATCTTCAGATTCATTCGTTTCATAATCAGGCGAAGTTGTGGATTTGAGGGCAATGGTTCTTTTCTTTTTGACTTCATCCTCTTGATGTTGCTTCATGCTCAGTTCATGAGTCATCAAGGATCCAAGTAGCTCTTCTAGAGGTAGAGTGTTCAAGTCCTTTGCTTCTTGGATGGCAGTCACCTTGGCTTCCCAAGTTCTTGGCAGTGACCTAAGAATCTTCCTTACAAGTTCACTGTTAGTATAAGATTTGCCAAGACTCTTCAAACCATTAATTATATCAGTAAAACGAGTAAACATGGCAGTTATGGACTCATCATGCTCTATTTTGAACAATTCATATTTATGTACAAGCATGTTTATTTTAGACTCTTTTACTTGATTTGTTCCCTCATGGGTTACTTCTAACCTATCCCATATTTCTTTAGCAGATGCACAAGTAGAAATGTGATTGAATTCACTAGCATCTAGTGCACAATAAAGAACATTCATGGCTTTGGCATTTAATTGTGCCAATTTCTTGTCAACCTCATCCCATTCTTTCTCGGGTTTGGTTGACTCCTCACCATCTATAATCTTGGTGGGTGTGTGAGGACCATTCACTATGATACTCCACATATCATAGTCGAGTGCTTGTATGAAAATCTTCATCCGAGCTTTCCAATAGGTGTAATTAGACCCATTGAAAAGTGGAGGTCGGTTTGTTGATTGCCCCTCGGCTAGAAAAGTACCGACATGGGTTGCCATAGATCTTTGGCTCTTTGATTGTTAGATCAAAGAAGGGCTAGAGCACCGGCTCTGATACCACTTGTTGCCCAGCTATGCAACCCAAGAGGGGGGGTGAATTGGGTTTCTAAAAATTTTAAGCCCAACTGATTACTTATGAAGAACAAAACAAAGACTTTAATTCAATATTAATTACCTAAAGCAGGAATGCAAGATTATAATAAAGAAATAAAGTGAAGCGATAAAGCACACCACAAACACAAGGATTTATAGTGGTTCGGTGCTAACCTTGCACCTACATCCACTCCCCAAGCTCTTACTTAGAAATTTCAATCCACTATACTTTGTATTCAACCCGAATACAAAACGTCGGAAACTCCGACACTAGCTATCCCAAGCTAGATCACTTATTTCCCGGGTACAAGTAAACCCAAAATACTCCGATTTCATATTCGGATCAACCTTTCCTTGTTTTGGAAATCCTCCAAAAATAAGAACAATTACTTACAAGAGTAAGATAATTTAGAGCATAAATTAATACAATAACAGCTCCTTTAAATGAGCAAATATAACAATAAAAACTTTACTCAAATGAAGAACCCCTTTTCGGATTTTCTCAAAGTGGATGAACGCTTGAACGAATGCTTGAGAAGAGGTTGATTGTTGATTGAAGATCTCTTGAAAGCTTTGGAAGATCTCTAGATCAAGGTTGAACAATAGGCTTGAAAGATCCTCTTGAATGCTCTTGAATCTCTTTCACAATCTCTCGTATGGATTTTGGATCCTCTTTTCTTTTTCTCTCAAATTATCTCGTGGATCCTCTCAATGAATTTTATCTCTCTTTTGATCTGCCGATTGATCTTCTCATTTTCTCTCCAATTTGATCTGCTATTTAATCTGCAATTTCTTTCACCATTTAAAGTATTTTATAGCATTAAAAGCAAGAGAAAATAATTTAGGCAGATAAAGAGCCGTTAGAGCAATTTTAGGAAGCATAAAAGGCAATTAAAATGGGCAAAAAAATAGTCGTTGCTGACATTTCTCGTCGCAGGGGTCGACTCATGAGTCGACTCATACTACAGGAGTCGACTCATGAGTCGACTTCTGTTGCATTAGCCAGAAAATGAGTTTCTGCAACTTTTGGCCTAAAACTGTAGGGGTTGACTCATGGGGGTCGACTCATGCCTGGGGGTCGACTCATGAGGGTCGACTCACAGGGTGTGCCAATCAGCTCATTGTGCCATGAGTTGACTCACGGGTTGACTCATGATTTTCAAACATGCATAACTTTCAAAATACAAGTCCAAAATCAATGAAATTTTTACCATTGGATCACAAATCTTTTGTTCTACCAAATGATACTATCAAATCAGGATTTTAGTGAAATTACGATTTTGCCCTTGAAGAGCATAAGGACTTTTTCATTTTAAAATTATTTGTATCCCTTCAATCTGCTTTGTAATCATCAAAATCAATCTAGGAGCAACAACATATGCTTAAGCTTGTGTAAACTCCTGAGCATTAAGCTCATAAAACTTAAAAGCTCCTTTCGCATAGCCATTTTTTGTAAAGATTGATAATCCTTGGTATGAGGTAGCTCCATCATCATTTCGTGGGGCTAGATTAAATTTTGCTTCAATACTATTCAAATACCTAGAACAGAATGTAAGGCATTCGTTTGTAAGATAACCTCTTGCAATTGACCCCTCTAGATGAGCCTTGTTTCGGACGTAAGACTTTTGTGTCTACAAATACCTAGATTTAAAAGATATTAACTAAGTCAAAAACAATATGACAAGAAACCACATTTAAGTTTCAAAAATCACATTTAAGTTTCAAAAAGTTAAGGATTATCTTTCAACTGGATACATCCATCTATATTGAACTGGTCTACCAATTTTAGCTTCACTTGCCAAGTGAATTAGTAAATGAATCATAATATCAAAGAAAGCTAGTGGAAATATTGTTTCAAGCTTACACAGAGTTATAACAATATCATTCTCTAGCTGATTTAGATCTTGCACTTTCAATGACTTTGAGCATAAATTTCTAAAGAAGTTAGCTCAATCAGTGGCTCACAAATAGACCTAAGCAATAATCCCCGAATTGCAACCAAAAGTATTTGCTGCAAAAAGATATGATGGTCATGGCACTTTAAGCTTGAAATCTTCTTCTCATTTATATTCACACATGTTGATATGTTAGAAGAGAATCCATCAAGAACCCTTAGATTAGATAAGAAATTACAAAAGGCTATCTTCTCTTGTAGAGATAATGCATAAGTTGCAACTGGCACCTTCAATTTACCATCTTCAATATAAGGATAAAGATTGTTCCTAATGTTCATATCTACAAGGTCAAAATAGCTCTTCAATGTATCTTTTGTCTTTTCTTTTACATCCATCACAGTTCCTAAAATGTTAGAAGAAATGCTCCTCACAATATGCATCACATCAAGATTATTGCATAATTTGAGATCCTTCCAATAAGGCAATTGAAAGAATATACTCTTCCTCCTCCAATTGTAAGCATCATTAAAATCATCATGCTTACACTTTTGACCCTTTCCAAAAGTAACTTCTTTTAAATTGCGTAGCTGATCCAATACTCCATCACCAGTTAGCTGAAGGGGGGAGAAACGTTTTCTCTGTGTAGGATCTTCTAGATTTCATCAAATCTGGGGTGGAATAATTTTAAAAAAAATTATCCTATATATTTCAGATCTAATTTTTTAGATCTAATTTTATTATCTGATATTTAAAATTTAAAATTAAATCTAAATCTATGATGAAAGAAGAAGTACCTCAAGGGTAATCAGATTACCCTGTAGATGATCTCTGCACAGTCTGAGGTTCTGATGTAGCCACGCAAGTGCCTGGCCTCTACCGGTATCCACTCAAGCAAGATCTGGAATATCTTCTCCTCATGAATCTACACTCTAAAAATTAGATCTTTATTTGATTTGAAAGTACTTCAGAACTCTTTCTGAAGTTGGAGCAGCAGCCTGTCAAAGATGTCCTGCAGCCTTCTGTTTCAGGCATCACCACGCCTTGGATCTTTGCCAGATGGACGTCCAACTCTTTGGACGTGAAGAGGGGAGGAAGGAGAGCAGGGAGGATGTAGAGAAGAGGGGAGGGGGTGGCAGCTATTGAGTTTTGTGCATAAAATAATTTCATTTATGAAACCCTAGGCGCAACAGGGTTTATATAGACCCTGTATGCTGCGCAGTGCCACATCATTCAACCAATCAAAATATTTCAATAAATTTTAGAAAAATTTTGATTGATGGAGTGATGTCATCTGATCATATCAGATAAAAACTCCACTCTCTCTCCTAAGTTGGCACCAATATTGGATAAGCTCAATCAAGGTGGCACCAAAGAGTCCATATTTATCAGGACTCTTTGGTTCTTATCCATTTGGGGCGCCCACTTTAATCCAATTGGGCTCATACCATAATCTGATTATGGCATCCAATTCAATTAGGTTTTGGCATGTGGACACTCCATAAAAATTCTTCAATGAGCTCTCTTCAATTTAAGACCCATATGTCAACTTTTGACAGATGTCCTAAAATAAAATTGGCAGGTGCTAGAAATTAGCAGGTGTTGTCTTAAATTCATCTCATGAATTAAGATAAGTTTTTTTGAGTTGGACAAGCTTCATTTAGACTGAAAAAAATCTTTCCAAGGTTCTCTGGATGAGTCAAATCATATTTGGCTCAGTAGAGACAGAAAAGATTACACGAGGAGAAAGTTAGGCTCAATCGTGTGCTAGCACGATTTTCTTGAACCTAATTGGATCTAATCCAAATCAATTGGGTTAGCCCAATTGATGACATCCAAACCCTAACCCTTGTTTGTGTGATCCAGTTAAATTTAATTTCGTATGGTAATGAGATATATCGTGATCTCATCATCGACATCATCGAAACTCCTTTCGATGGACCAGAACTCTTCTGATTCAGACAATTAGAATGATCGATCATCAATATCATTCTAATTGCTTCTAAAATCTACCAATGACACCTAGCAGTATGTGGTGATAAACCATCAGAACTGAAGACGAACCTCTCAATGCAGTTACCAATGTGATTGAGTTCCTCTATCATGATTCCTGACTGAATTAGAGTTAAGGTGAACTCGTCAAACCCAACATCAGTCATATGAGTTAATCGATCAATCCGAGTCCGATGTGAAATCTTGATGAAAAAATCTTTTCCATTATTTCACTCTGCCATGGCCATAGGCTTAAGGACTCGATGTTTCGATCATCATAGGACTACTCTCATCTACCGAGGTTGATAGATCCCATCTTGGTGCGATCTAGTTCCTACAATGAACATGCTACAGCCAACATATACCTCAGGATTTCGAATGGCTAGGAGATCGAGTTATGGTGTAGTCAAACTATAACACACTCAAAGTGAACTGTCGATGCACCTCAGGTCAAAGAACTAGACATACAACTGTAGCATCGAGCTAGTCATCGATGAGAAGGTAGACTTCTTTATGACTGCTTGATATGGTCACGCTCAGTACTCTCGTTCTCAATAAATATCTATACTCTCGCTCTGATGTCTCCACACCATAGACTCAAGACACATCTATCCTAAGAAAGCGATCGTACACCAACCTTCCAGATCGATCACCATCCTCGTGATGATCCTATGGTTAGGAGCTGTTTATGAGTTAGTTATGTAAATTCATGTCTTAAATTTTCAACTCTTGAAAATATGAATTTACATTGCCACTAACTCAAAAGATGTATCACAAATACAATGTACACAATGTGATAGAAGAATAATCTTTTTTATTCATTTATAGTCAAAATTATAAATTTGCCCTTAGATTTGTACAGGAATGTGTCAGCCGATCTGGCATCTAGGGCACACATCTAACAAACTCCCACTTGACCTAATGCCAATTAGCAACATATCTAAGTCCCATCTTCTCAAGGTGGGCTTCGATCTTCTGTTGGCTCAATGGCTTAGTCAGCGGGTCTACCACATTATCTGTGGAGTTGACTCTCTTGATCTCGACATAATTTTTTTTGAGGTAATCACGGATCAAATGGAATCGCCACTCGATATGCTTGGACTTCTGATGAGACCTTGGCTCCTTAGCTAGAGCTATGGCGCCATTATTATCGCAGTAAAGAGGTATGGCATCCGATGACATCACTCCAAGCTCTGCGGCAAACTTTTTATACCAGAATGCCTCCTTCGCAGCTTTCGATGCAGTAATATATTCTGCCTCCATGATGGAATCAGCAATCATCGTCTGCTTGAAACTCTTCCAGTTGACTGCACCACTATTGCAAATGAACAGACTCCCAGATGTCGACTTTCGATCATCTATATCAGACATAAAGTTTGAGTCTGTATATCTTTGAATCTGAAGTTCTCCATTCCCAAAGATTAGAAACATATCCTTAGTCCTTTTAAAGTACTTAAGGATACATTTCATAGAAGTCCAGTGCTCTTCATCTGGATTCGATTGATATCTGCTTGTGACACTCACAGCATGGGCTATATCAGGTCATGTACATAGCATGGCATACATGAGGCTCCCTATTACTGAAGCATAAGGGATCTTGCTCATGCGTTCAATCTACTCAGGTGTGCTAGGGTACATCTTCTTGAAGAGATGAATGCCATGTCTAAAAGGTAATAAACCTCTTTTGGAGTTTTCCATGCTAAACCTTTTTAGCACCTCTTCTATGTACATCTTCTGTGAAAGTTCGAGCATCCTATTTGGTCTATCCCTATAGACCTTAATATCCAGTATAAAGGATGCATCTCCTAGATCTTTCACAGAGAACTCTTTAGACAACCATACTTTGACTGAGGTCAACATGGGAATGTCATTCCCAATTAGGAGGATGTCATCTACGTACAATACGAGGATGACAACTGCGCTCCCACTGACCTTTTTGAACACACATGTTTCCTCCTCATTCTTGATGAAACCAAATATTTTGATCACATCATTGAAACGAATATTCCAACTCCGAGATACTTGCTTAAGTTCATAAATAGACCTTTGCAGCTTGCAGATCTTGTGATCATCATCACTGGATGTGAAACTAAGTGGCTGTTCTATATAGATATCTTCCTCAAGATATCCATTTAAGAACGTCGTTTTCACATCCATCTGCCATATTTCATAATCGAAATAGGCTGCAACAGCAAGCAATGTGCGGATGGATTTTACCATGGCTACGGGCGAAAAAGTATCCTGATAGTCAATGCCTTCGTGCTGACTATAACCTTTAGCCACGAGCCTAGCCTTGAATGTCTCCACATTCTCATTTGCACCTATCTTTCTCTTGAAGATCCATTTCCACCCAATAGGTACAATACCTTCAGGTGGATCTACCAAGGTCCAGACTTGGTTTGAGTACATCGAGTCAATTTCTGATCTCATTGCCTCTAACCATTTCTCAGAGTCGATATCTGATATCACCTCGTCATAGGTCTTGGGATCATCACCATGAGCCCCATTTTTCATGAGAAATATTTCCTCTACTTCCTCTTGTATGGTACCTAAGTACCTTTCAGGAGGACGGAAAATCCTAGTCGTTCTACGAGGTGGAAGAGGTTGTGTTAGGACTGGTTCTGATTGATTAGATTCCTCAGGTTCTTGAGCTCGTTGCTCTTGGGAGACATTCTCCTTAAGCTTTACTATTCTTCCGATGCCACCATCTTGAATAAATTATTTTTCAAAAAAAATAGCATTTTGACTCACAATTACATTGTGGTCTTTCGGAATATAGAAATAGTATCCTAATAACTCTTTAGGATATCCTATGAATCGAGCTCTAAAAGATCTGAACTCTAACTTGTCCGCCTGCTGTCTCTTGACATGAGCCGGACAATCTCAAATTCTGAGATAATTCAGACTTGGCTTCTTACCATGCCATATCTCATATGGTGTGGTAGAAACGATTTTAGAGGAAACCCTATTCAATACATAAATTGCTGTCATGAGATAATGTCTCCAAAGAAACTCAGAGAGGTCCGTGAAGCTCATCATGGAACGGACTATATCTAATAGGATCCAATTTCTCCGTTCTGAAACCCCGTTGAGTTGAGGCATTTCAAGTGGAGTCCATTGAGAGACTATGCCATTATCCTTAAGATAGTCTAGGAACTCCCAACTAAGGTATTCACTTTCTCGATCTGATCGAAGAATCTTAATGGGTTTTTCTGTTTGTTTTTCTACCTCATGTCTGAATTCTTTGAACCTTTCAAAAGCTTCAGACTTGTGTTTCATTAGAAACACATACCCGTACCTAGACATATCATCGATAAAGGTAATAAAGTAGATATAGTTGCCTCTAACCAGCACATCAAATGGACCGCACACATCCGTATGTACTAGGACAAGTAGGTCTGTGGCCCTTTCCCCATGTCCCACAAAAGGAAGCTTGGTCATTTTGCCTTGAAGGCATGATTTACAAATTAGATATGACTCGAAAGTCAATGGACTCAATAGTCCGAATTTCTCCAATTTGTTAACCCTGTCTTCCGCTATATGACCTAGCCTTAGGTGCCACAGATACCTATCATTTAGACTATCTCTAGGATTTTTAATTCCTATGGCATTCATATTTTGCTCAATATTAAATATAGATACATCAATATGTAGCTGATAGAGATCATTAATAAGAAAACCATCTGTAACTTTATTATTTTCATAAAAAATATTACATTGGTCCTTATGAAAGCTAAATACATAGCCTTCTTGTGCTAAACATGAAACAAAAATTAAATTCCTGCTTGCTGCAGGCACATAATAATAGTCTCTTAAAACTAAATCTAATCCTAACGGTAATCGCAGAGGGTAGGTTCTCACGGCCACGACAGTAACTCTTGCTCCATTCTCGATGCATAGGATCATCTCCTCATCCCTCAGCCTTCTGCTCTCCTCAAGACCCTGCATAGAAGTGCACAAATGAGCACTAGAACCAGAGTCAAGCACCCAACTGGATGTAGAAGAAACCGTAAGATTAGACTTTAAAATGAGCATACCTCCAGAAGGACCATCCTTCTTGTTCTTTAGGGTGGCCAGGTATTGAGGACAATTCTGCTTCCTCTTCTTCCCATCCACCTTCTGCTTCTTCACAGACTTCTTTTTCTTTCCAAAAGACTTTTTCTTGGAAGAAGTCTGCTCCATAGTAAGAACTGAGCCTTTTGAATCCTTCATAGAAAGCTCAACCGTAACCAGCATGTTCATTAACTCGGCCAAGGTACACTGTATCTTATGCATATGAAAGTTCATGATGAACTGACCATATGCATCGAACAAGGATTGAAGGATCACATCAATCTGAAAATCCTTATCTAAGATGATACCGAGCTTCTCAAGCTCCTCAAGATCCTTTAATCATTGTCAAATAATGATCTTGGACTGACTGCCCATCATGCATCTTGGCCTTAAAAAGTCTTTGACAGACTTGATACTTGGCCGTGCGACTCTGTTCACCAAACAACTCTTGTAGGTGAGCCAACATTTGATGGGTAGTCAAAATGTTCTCATGTTGGCATTGCAAGTCATCAGACATGGCACCCAACATGTAGTACCTTGCTTTGTTATCATCATCCATCCATTTTTTCAGAGACACTCTCTGTTTAGCAGTCGGACATGCTGGTATGGCAGGCGGGTCCTGGTTCAAGATATGAGTCAATTTTTTGAAACCCAAAATAATTCTGTAGTTCCTCAACCAGTCTTTGAAATTAGATCCAGTCAGTCTATGGTTGTCTAGAATTTTGGTCAGAGTGTTTGAGGCAGACATGTTTCTTGTAGAGAGTCAAAAGTTTCTAGTTAGATTTTATAATCAGACTCAACCAATTTGTTTAAAATTTTTATTTTTAAACAAATTAGGATTTCACTATTTTCTCAGATCCCTATACTTCCTTGGTAGAGATGTGAAAATCTTCGTGATCAGTTATTTTTAGTGGGTGGTGCAGTCTCACCGACTGGCTCACCACCTCACCTAACAGTTATTGGTGATGGGTCAATCGATGAGTGGACAACTCTTGTCCAATGATTCTCTAATCATGATGCACCCAAAACTTGATCTCTATTTCATGAAGCTCATCATGTCCGAGATATTGCTCCAATCCTTAGTTAAGTCAAACCCACCATTTGCACGAACTAGATTTCTGATTGGGTCCCTCACTGTATCCAAAATATTGAGCCCAACCCATCCTCTAATCCGTAGCATCTAATGCCTAATGGACATGGTTGCGTCTTCCCGATGCAACTGAGCCACTATAACCAGCCGAGAACAATCAACCTCGGGAAGGGCCCGCATATCCACAATGGTGGAAGATCTAGACTTAATATTTTCTTAGAGAGATTTATTTAGGTCTCATTAAACTTGACTTGACATAGTCATAACAATTATGACTAACCTAGTGGCATGGGTTAGCTTGAATTGTTAGCCACCTCTAATTAGAACTGAGTCAACACATATGGCCAGGTAAGTAAGATCGGTGGGAGGGATATGCCATTAACTCGATAAGAACGTATTCGAGTTGAGTAGCTCTCAATTAAAAATCAGTCGATCGCATCTGCCCAACTTACCTTAGACACCAAATTGTTGAACCAGAACTAATGGGGTTAGCCTATAATTCAGGCTCTAACCACTGAGCTAAATTAGGTCTTAACTTGATCGAGTCACATCTAAATGTGATTCGACCTTGATCCAGACTTAATCCTATTAGGCTAGTCAATTATTAGCTTTCATGATCCCACCTAACTAACTCTTGATTCGATTTGATCAACCGCTAGACCTAATTGAGCTACCCAAGCCCGAACCCAATTTTATGAAAATATCTTAGATCTGAAATTCTCAATTTTAGATCTAACTTAATTTCATAAGCTTAATTCATTAATTAAGTTTGGGTTCATAAACAAAGTATGTAAAATAAATCCTAGGGTTTCAAGATCTAGGGTTTTGCAGAAAAGTAAGTTTTGATTTCTGATTAAGGATGAACGCGCGGCATCCCTATACGTCATATGAATATCCTATTGAATGGGAAGAGAGGGTCTTAAAATTCTACTTTATTCTTATGACTGGACGGCCATAAGGAACACCTTAATCAGAAATATAAATTTAACTACAAAATTAGTTAGATCTAAATTAACATATCACATATACAATTTAAGATCTATCTAATATATGCTTTGCGTACATCTCATGAATCAAAAATCAATCTAACATATTTTTAGATCTGATATATCACATGTAATATCTAAAAAATAAAATTTAAATTGAACTATTCAAAATAAAAACTATTCTAGACAAGTTACTAGAATAATTCTACAACTAGTCTAGGCATGCAACAGATCAATTTTATGAAAAAATTAAAATTTTATTTTTTATTTTTTGATCTGATTATAAAAATTATAACATCAAAAAAATAGAGAATAAATTATATTTAATTCATATTTTAATCTTATTAAAATATAAAACTTAAGACTATTCATGGATTCAATTAATCCTAGTCTAGTCATGCATCTTATGCATGTTAGATCTTCTTAGATTTAATTTTAAATATTTTAATTTCAGATCCTATCATATCTGATGTGATATCTAAAATTTTTTAATATCAGATAAATTAAAATTAAAATTAGATCTAAAATAGATCTGAAATAGAGCCAACAACCTGGCTCTGATACCACTTGAAGGGGGAGAAACGTTTTCTCCGCATAGGATCTTCCAGATTTCATCAAATCTGGGATGGAATAATTTTAAAAAAAATTATCCTATATATTTAGATCTAATTCTCTAGATCTAATTTTATTATCTAATATTTAAAATCTAAAATTAAATCTAAATCTATGATGAAAGAAGAAGTACCTCAAGGGTAATCTGATTACCCTATAGATGATCTCTACATAGCCCGAGATTTTGATGTAGCCACGCAAGTGCCTGGCCTCTACTGGTATCTACTCAGGTAGGATCTAGAATATCTTCTCCTTGCAAATCTATGCTCCAAAAATTAGATCTTTATCTGATTTGAAAGTACTTTAGAACTCCTTCTGAAGTTGGAGTAGCAGCCTGTCGAAGATGTCCTGCAGCCTTCTGTTCCAGGCATCACCACGCCTTGGATCTTTGCCAGATGGACATCAAACTCTTTGGACATGAAGAGGGGAAGAAGGAGAGCAGGGAGGATATAGAGAAGAGGGGAGGGGGTAGCAACTATTGGGTTTTGTGCATAAAATAATTTCATCCATGAAACCCTAGGCACAGCAGGCTTTATATAGACCCTGTATGCTGCACAGTGCCACATCATTCAACCAATCAAAAAATTTTAATAAATTCTGAAAAAAATTTGATTGATGGAGTGATATCATCTGATCACATCAGATAAGAACCCCACCCTCTCTCCTAAGTTGGCACCAACATTGGATAAGCTCAATCAAGGTGGCGCCAAAGAGTCCATGTTTATCAGGACTCTTTGGTTCTTATCCATTTGGGGCGTCCACTTTAATCCAATTGAGCTCATGCCATAATCTGATTATGGCACCCAATTCAATTAAATTTTGGCATGTGGACACTCCATAAAAATCCTTCAATGAGCCCTCTTCAGTTTAAGACCCATATGTCAACTTTTGACAGATGTCCTAAAATAAAATTGGCAGGTGCTAGAAATTAGCATGTGTTGTCTTAAATTCATCTCATGAATTAAGATAAGCCTTTTCTGAGCTGGACAAGCTTCATTTAGACTGAGAAAAACTTTTTCAAGGTTCTCTAAATGAGTCAAATCATATTTGGCTTAGTAGAGACAGAAAAGATTACATGAGGAGAAAGTTAGGCTCAATCATGTGCTAGCATGATTTTCTTGATCCTAATTGGATCTAATCCAAATCAGTTGGGTTAGCCCAATTGATGACATCCAGACCCTAACCCTTATTTGTGTGATTTAGTTAGGATCAATTTTGTATGGTAATGAGATATGTCGTGATCTCATCATCGACATCATCGAAACTCCTTTTGATGAACCAAAACTCTTCTGATTCAGACTGTTGCCTAGCTATGCAACCCAAGAGGGGGGGTGAATTGGGTTTCTAAAAATTTTAGGCTTAATCAATTACTTATGATGAATGAGAACAAAGACTTTAAATCAAGATTAATTTCCTAAAGCAAGAAAGCAAGGATATGATAAAGAAATAAAGCGAAACAATAAAGCACACCACAAACACAAGGATTTATAGTGGTTCGGTGCCAACCTTGCACCTACATCCACTCCTCAAGTTCCTACTTGAGAATTCTAATCCACTATACTTGTATTCAACCCGAATACAAACATCAAAAACTCCGACACTAGCTATCCCAAGCTAGTCTACTTGTTTCCCGGGTACAAGTCAACCCAAAATACTCCGATTTCAGGTTCGGATCAACCTTCCCCTGTTTTGGAAATCCTCCAAAAACAAGAACAAATACTCACAAAGAGTAAAATAGCTTAGAGCACAAATTAATACAATAACAGCTCCTTAAATGAGCGAATATAACAATAAAAAATATTTTACTCAAATGAAGAATCCCCTTTTTGGATTTTCTCAAGGTGGATGAACGCTTGAATGAATGCCTGAGAAGAAGATGATCTTTGATTGAAGACTTCTTGAAGGCTTTGAAAGATCTCTTGATCAAGGTTGAACAATAGGTGTGAAAAATCCTTTCTTTGAATGCTCTTGAATCTCTTTCACAATCTCTCGTGTATATTGTGGATCACTTGTCTCTCTCGTGTAGATTTTGGATCCTCTTTTCCTTTTCTCTAGAATATCTCATTGATCACCTCTTGTATTTTGGATCCTCTCAATTGTATTTCTTTTGTGTCTCTCGATCCTCTTTTTATATATATTTGATCTGCAATTTTTTTTCACCATTTGAAACCTTTTATAGCAATAAGAAACAAGAAAAAACATATTAGGCAGAAAAAGAGCAGTTAGAGCATTTTTAAGAAGCATAAAAGGTAATTAAAACGGACAAAAAACTAGCCGTTGCGGACGATTTCCATCGCAGGGGTCGACTCATGAGTCGACTCATGCTTCAGGGGTCGACTCATGAGTCGACCTCTGTTGCAAAGACCAGAGATTTGATTTCTGGGATTTTTTGGCTTAAATCAGAAGAGGTCGACTCATGAGTCGACTCACAGGTCGTGCCAAGCCAAAAATCCAGCGTGCTATGGGTAATTTTTGCGTGCCAATCAGCTCATAGTGTCATGAGTTGACTCATGAGTCGACTCATGCACTTCAAACCTTCATAACTTCAAAAATATAAGTCCAAAAATAATAAAATTTTCACCAATAGATTTTAAATCATTTGTTCTACCAAATGATACTGTCAAATCAGGATTCTAGCAAAATTACAATTTTGCCCTTGAAGAGCATAAGGACTTTTTCAATTTAAAATTATTTGTATCCCTTCAATCTGCTTTGTAATCATCAAAATCAATCTAGGAGCAACAATCTCCCCCTTTTTGATGATGACAAAATATTTGAACAAAAGCATTTATGTGAAACACTAATTTCAAAAGAATGCATTATAGATGTATATGCTTGAAAAGAGTATGATTCTTTTGGCATGTAATATAAATGGTCATTTACAAAAATAATTTATCCATTTGCTTAAGGATTTGATGATATGCTCATTGGATTATGTGATTTTGGTGTTAGAGCGGAAAACTTATTTTTGTTATCAGATTAAGCTGTATTTTGAAAATTTCATTTTCATTTGATTTTAGTTTTAGCATCAGAGCAAAAAAATACTTATGTACTTTAATTACTTTTTGATACAAAAAAAATAATTATGTGTGCCAAAGCATGTTTAAGAGTTGATTTGTAAACTTTATTAGATCATTTTGAGTTAAAGATGTATCAAAGCAAGAGAAAAATAAATTTTGCAATGTATCAGAGCAAGAAAAATAATTTTACAAAGTTATCAGAAAAATTTTACAATGTATCAGAGAAAATTTTATAATGTATCAGAGCAAAATTTTATAATGTATCAGAGCAAGTTTTTATAATGTATCAGAGCAAGTTTTATAATGTATCAGAGCAAGTTTTATAATGTATCAGAGCAAGTTAAAAAAAAAATTTAAGATGTATCAGAGTAAGTTAAATTTCTTAAGATGTATCAAGGTAAATAAAATTTCAAAAGATGTAATAGAGCAAGTTGTAATTTTGAAGTATATCAGAGCATATTTAAATTTTTAATGCAAATCAGAACATATATAAAGAAGTAATTTAAAAGTTACTTATTTGCATTGTACTTAGCATTGTATTTTTGATATTGTTCTTTAAATTTTCAATTCATTCATTAATTTCTCATAATTTATGGTTTTGATTGCTTTTTCTTTAATTGCTCATAATTTATGGTTTTGCTTTTGATGGATGGCTTTTTGTTTAATTTCTGTCTGATACCAAATTTCTCTTTAATTTTTGTTTAATAATTTTTCTCCCTTTTTGACATCATCAAATATGGTTAACTTCTCCTTTTTCTGAAAAATTCTTTAATTTCTCCCCCTTTAGAGTTAATCACAGATGTTTGCTCCCCCTTAATACAGCAATTATTAACAGCAAACAACAAAGAGAAGACAATATTTCAACAAGGAGAATATAAGTAACCAAAATATGATCAACATCATTATAAAAAGGTAGAAATATAAGTAAAAGATGATTCCATTAAAACCATAATTATTTCAATACATAGTTCATATTATAAAAGTCAAACAGCTAATTGTCAATACATGGCCCCCAGATACAGATCCTAGAACAAGACACTAACACCTAGGATCTAGTAATGATCAAGACAAAATCATGGATCGGAGTCATCAGATATGGTATGAGAAGCTGATGGATCAGAAGTGCGTCCTCTACCCCGTCTGCCTCTGGCACGAGCAGGAGGGTGAGAAGAACTGGGTGGCTGAGAACGCTGAGAGGCTAAGGACTGAACAGAAAGGGTGAGTCTGATGGAATCAAGTACGTTCAATGCTCTGGAAACAGATTGAAGTAGAGCAGTGAACTGAGTGGATGCTTGCTCACTCATTCCTCGGATCTCTCTCCTCAGTAACTCATATCCTCCCTCTAGTGCTCCTCTGAGCCTTCCAGCCTCTGCAGTGAGGTCTGTGACCTCAATAGTAGACTCCTGTGCTGGGGATGGGCCAAAGCAAGGACTTGCCCCTGCAAGTCAAGAACTCTGCCAGTCAATCTCCAGACTGTGTCTTCAAGCTGCTGGATCCGGATGGACTGATCTGATATCATCTGAATCACAGTGGATATGTGGGGAGTCATGGTCTGATCAGAAGAAGTAGCTCTAGGTGCAAAAGTAGTACTGCTCCACTGACTAGACAGCAAAGAAGCCACACGCTGTGATATCTGCTCGATCTGATCGTCAGCCAGTTTGAACTCTGATGGAGGTGCTCTGCTCTCTGGCTGATACACTGGTGTGGGCATCCTAGTAAACTCTGAAGGGCCAGCCTCTGTATCAGGAATGAACTGGGTATCTGGTGATGCTGCCCTGAAGTCATGTACAGGAGAAGATGGACCTTCTTCTTCTACTCTGCCTTCAGTTCTGTCTTCAGCTCTTGTTTCAGCTCTATTCTCAGCTCTTTCTTCAGAGCCCTTGATCCAACCACCATCAGTCTTTGTAAATCCCATTCGGTGCAGGCTGTGTTGGTTGAAAGTGTCTACATGAGATAGCTTGGTAGGTGCCTCCCCCTCACAGCTAACTCCAAACCTCCTAAATACTCTAGTAAGGGCCATACCATAAGGCAAGTGTGCCTTGGATCTGTTCAAAGTTTCTCTCATGGCCTCTATCATAAGTGCAGGGAGGTTCAGGGGGGTCTGAGTGATGACATGAAACATGATACATACATCTCTGCCAGACAGTAGATCATGCCTACCACTCCTAGGAAAGAAGAGCTTCGTTACCATCTGATGCAGGATCCTCATCTCAATGGACAAAATCTTTGCTTCCAATTTATTTAAACTTCCTGAATAAGTTTCTCCTAAAATAATTCTGATCCCCTCTTTTTTTACTGGGAGTTCCATATGAGAATAACCTTCACTAGGCAAATGTAATATTTCTCCCATTATCCTAGAGTCCAAGCAGATATCAATTCCCTTGACTGTTGAAGTCACTGACCCATTTCCATAATGTAGGTTCTGGTAGAATTCTCTAACTAGGTCAACATAGGTGACTTCCTTAAGGGAGCAATAGAAACCCCATCCTTGGTTTTTAATCTTGGTAGCAAAAGTAAATCCCTCATCTTCAAAGAACCGAAAATCTATATTTTTCCCGGTTTCTACTTTTCTATCAGAAAGAGGGTTCTTATTGGGGCTTATGGAGGATTGAGGGGGATCTTGAGCAGATACTGAAGTGGGAGCAGTGGAAGACTGAGCATGCCTTTTCTTTCGGACAATCTCTTCAGGCTCACGGATTGACTTTCTTCTTTGGGGAAGCTTCATCTTTGGAGCCATATTCAATATAGTAGCAGGCAAGGAGACTTGAATTGAGTGGAGGAGGGATCACAAGAGAGTAAAGAGGGATTTTGGTGGAGAAAAGAAGTGGATTTGTGAAGATCGGTGGAGTACTAGGGCACGTTCCAACCGTACCAAACAATGTGAGAAAGCATAAGAAATCCCTTTCCAAAGTGGCGATTTTTGGTGGAGAGGAGGAGGGAGAAGTGCCTCGAACTAGTTCCTAGGATTTGGAGCAAAAGGAATTGGAGAAGACGGCTTTTGGAAGGAGGATGATGAGAAGATGAGTCGTCTCACGAACAGGGTCCCTTATAAAAACAATGAACCTGTTGGAAGTTGGTGGGATTTACAAGTTTGCCATTGAGTCGACTCATAGGGGTCGACTCATGAAGTTCAGAAAATCAGGAAAAATGTGAATAAATTCTAGAAAAATTTGAAATTTTGGGAGAAAAATTTTTGCTCAAAGATAAGTTTTTAGAATGATAAATTTGAGCTTTTGGGACCAGGATAGATGTTGGAAATTGAGCTCTAAGAGTTTTTGATATCAATTCTTTGGAAATTGAGAAATTTTAGGCATATGGATCTAGAATTCCTAGATTTCTCCTAATTTCACAGAATCTATCCTCACTAAGGGCCTTTGTAAAGATATCAGCTAATTGATTTTTAGTGCAAACATATTCAAGAATTATATTTTTGTTTTGAACATGTTCTCTTATAAAATGATGTCTTATTTCAATATGTTTGGATCTTGAGTGTTGAATTGGATTTTTAGATAGATTTATGGCACTTGTGTTGTCACATCTTATTTGTGTTTCATTAAGTTTGATTCCAAAATCTTCGAGTTGTTGCTTAATCCACAAGATTTGAGCACAACAACTTTCGGCTGCAATGTATTCGGCCTCAGCCGTAGACAGTGCCACCGAATTTTGTTTCTTGCTAAACCATGAGATTAGGTTAACTCCAAGAAATTGGCAAGTTCCACTTGTGCTTTTTCTATCTAATTTGCATCCAGCAAAATCAGCATCTGAATATCCTAATAAATTAATTTGTGAGTCCTTAGAGTACCATAACCCTAGAGTTTGAGTACCATTTAAGTATCTAAGGATTCTTTTAACAGCATTCAAATGAGATTCTTTAGGATTAGATTGATATCTAGCACATAAACAAACACTAAACATTATATCAGGCCTACTTGCAGTTAAATATAATAATGAGCCAATCATACCTCTATAGTATTTTAAGTCTACACATTTACCTTCATCATCCTTGTCAAGCTTACTTGAGGGACTCATTGGTGTGCCAATTGGTTTGCAGTTCTCCATTCCAAATCTTTTGAGTAGTTCCTTGGTGTACTTGCTTTGGGTGATGGAGATTCCCTCTTTTGATTGTTTGATTTGGAGTCCGAGGAAGAAGGTGAGTTCTCCCATCATGCTCATCTCGAACTCTCCCTGCATAAGCTTAGCAAAGTCTTGACAAAGGGATTCATTAGTAGACCCAAAAATTATGTCATCAACATAAATTTGTATAATTAGCATATCATTTTGATTTCTTTTAATAAATAGGGTTGTATCTACATTACCTCTTGTAAAACCATTATTTAGTAGAAATTTGCTTAGCCTTTCATACCATGCTCTAGGTGCTTGTTTTAATCCATATAAAGCTTTATTTAATCTAAAGACATGATTAGGAAAAGCATGATTTTCAAATCCAGGAGGTTGTTCTACATATACTTCTTCAGCAATATATCCATTTAAAAATGCACTTTTAACATCCATTTGAAATAACTTGAATTTCATAAAGCAAGCATATGCAAGTAGAAGTCTAATAGCTTCTAATCTAGCAACAGGTGCAAAGGTTTCATCAAAATCAATTCCTTCTTCTTGATTATATCCCTTAGCAACCAGTCTTGCTTTATTTCTAATTATATTTCCATGCTCATCTAATTTGTTTCTAAAGACCCATTTTGTGCCTATTATTGAATAATCTTTAGGTCTTGATACTAAGGTCCAAACATTATTTCTTTGAAATTGATTAAGTTCCTCTTGCATAGCATTAATCCAATTATGATCATTTTCAGCTTCTTCAAAAGTTTTAGGTTCAAGATGAGATACAAAAGCACAATGATTAACTACATCTCTAAGTGAAGAATGGGTTTTTACCCTATGTATAGGATTACCAATAATTAACTCCTTAGGGTGGTGTGAACATACCTCCATTCCTTGGGTAGATTATTTGTACCTTGAGGTTGTTCTTGAATTTCTTCACCTCTCTCATCTTGTTCGTCTTCTTGATCCTTGTCTTCTGGAGTTGCTGAATCTTTCAGAGTGATCTCCTTCATACCTTCTATTAGTAGATCTGCATCATCAACACTCTCATTCTTCCTTGAAGGAAGATCGTTAGATTCATCAAAAATAACATGTATGGACTCCTCAACTACTAAAGTTCTTTTGTTGAAAACTCTAAATGTTTTACTAGTGGAGGAGTAACCTAGAAAAATTGCTTCATCTGATTTTGCATCAAATTTACCAAGTTTTTCTTTGCCATTATTTAATACAAAACATCGGCAATCAAAGACATGAAAATATGCAATATTTGGTTTTCTTCCTTTCCAAAGTTCATAGGGGGTTTTCTTTAAAAATTGTCTAATCAATGCACGATTTAAAATGTAACATGCTGTGTTAATTGCTTTCGCCCAAAAATATCTTGGAAGGTTGCTTTCACAAAGCATGGTATGGGCCATTTCTTCTAAGGTTCTATTTTTTCTTTCAACTACCCCATTTTGTTGGGGTGTCCTAAGAGCAGAGAAGTTATGGCCAATTCCATTTTCATCACAAAAATTTTCAAAATCTTGATTTTCAAATTCAGTTCCATGATCACTTCTAATATTTTGAATTGTAAACCCTTTTTCATTAGTGACTTTTCGGTGAAATTTAGTAAAAATATGAAAAGTTTTATTTTTGTGTGCCAAAAAGAAAACCCAAGTAAAACGAGAGTAATCATCTATAATAACAAAGCCATATCGTTTTCCTCCTAGACTAGTGGTTCTAGTTGGTCCAAATAAGTCCATATGCAAGAGTTCTAAAGGTCTAGAAGTTGAAACATTATTTTCGGATTTAAATGAAACTCTAGTTTGTTTACCTAATTGGCATGCATCACAAATTCTATCCTTTTCAAAGTTCAGTTTTAGCAAACCAAGAACTAATTCTTTCTTAATTAATTTTGAAAGAGAATGCATGCTAATATGTGCAAGTCTACGATGCCACAGCCAACTAGTCTCATTAATTTTAGCATTCAAGGATACTAGGCATTGCATGTCTAATTTGGCTAAGTCATTCAAATCTACCATATAAACATTGCCATGCCTATGTCCTATAAATTTGATGCCATCGTTAATAGGACTAGTCACAATGCAAACAGATGATTCAAAAACTACTTTATATCCTTTATCACAGAATTGACTAATGCTAAGTAAGTTATGCTTTAAATCTTTAACTAATAAAATATTCTCAATGTATTTGGAGAGAGTGATACCAATGTTACCTATCCCGATGATCTTTCCTTTGCCATTATCTCCAAAGGTGACCATCCCTCCATCCTTAGCATCAAGCGTGATGAATTGTGATTCATCACCAGTCATGTGTCTCGAGCATCCACTGTCAAGATACCATTTCCTGTTTCCTCCTTGGGATGCTAGACACACCTGCAAGCAAAGGTCAAGTTTCTGTCTTAGGTACCCAAGCTTTCTTGGGTCCTTTTAGGTTAGTCAGAATGGTTCCTTTTGGAACCCATATTTTCTTTATAGTTTTGTTTGCAGATTTGAGGCATGTGTATGATTTATGTCCTATTCTACCACATTTGAAACAAGTAATATTTGTAGACTTGTTACTTGAATAATTTACATAAATATTCTTCAGAAATTTTTGTTTCTTCAAGGGATTATATCCAAGTCCAGCCTTATCATATACAGCTTTTTGATTATCAAGGATCATATTTAGTTTGTTTGAACTTAAGGTGAACTTATCTACTATAGGTTTCAGCTTGTTAATTTCATTCTTTAAGCTTTGATTTTTTTGAATCAAGGTGAATTTTTCATTTGAAAGGTTTTCAGCTTGTTTCATTAAGGACTGATTTTTCAATTTCAGTTCTTTGTTTTTCATCCCTAGTTTCTTAAATTCATCTATTAAATCATAGAATGCTTCATGCAATTCTTCAAAAGTAAATTCACTAGTGGATTCAGAAGTTACCTCATCTTCGTGTGCCATCAGGCACAGGTTGGCTTGTTCTGTTGAGGTTTCCTCGTCAGAGCTTGAGTCATCATTCGCACTCCAAGTCGCCATCATTGCTTTCTTTTTGAACCTTTTTGGACCTTTCTTCAGTTGTGGACATTCGAATCTGAAATATCCCGGCTTCTTGCATTCGTAGCATATAAGGGGTTGATCTTTCTCTTTCTCTTTGGTTTGTTCCCCTTTTGTGAACTTCTTTCTCATCCCCTGTTTCCTTTTTCTTAGGAACTTCTTGAATCTCCGGGTGATGAGTGCCATTTCTTCATCCTGTTCTTCATCTTCAGTGTCATCCGTTTCATAATCAGGCGAAGCTGTGGATTTAAGGGTAATGGTTCTTTTCTTTTTGACTTCATCCTCTTGATGTTGCTTCATGTTAAGTTCATGAGTCATCAAGGATCCAAGAAGCTCTTCTAGAGGTAAAGTGTTCAAGTCCTTTGCTTCTTGGATGGCAGTCACCTTGGCTTCCCAAGTTCTTGGCAATGACCTGAGAATCTTCCTTACTAGTTCACTGTTAGTATAAGATTTGCCAAGACTCTTCAAACCATTAATTATATCAGTAAAACGAGTAAACATAGCAGTTATGGACTCATCATGCTCTATTTTAAACAATTCATATTTATGTACAAGCATGTTTATTTTAGACTCTTTTACTTGACTTGTTCCTCATGGGTTACTTCTAACCTATCCCATATTTCTTTAGCAGATGCACAAGTAGAAATGCGATTAAATTCATTTGCATCTAGTGCACAATAAAGAACATTCATAGCTTTGGCATTTAATTATGCCAATTTCTTATCAACCTCATCCCATTCTTTCTCGGGTTTGGTTGACTCCTCACCATCTATAATCTTGGTGGGTGTATAAGGACCGTTCACTATGATACTCCACATATCATAGTCGAGTGCTTGTATGAATATCTTCATCCGAGCTTTCCAATAGGTGTAATTAGACCCATTGAAAAGTGGAGGTCGGTTTGTAGATTGCCCCTCGGCTAGAGAAGTACCGACATGGGTTGCCATAGATCTTTGGCTCTTTGATTTTTAGATCAAAGAAGGGCTAGAGCACCGGGCTCTGATACCACTTGTTGCCCAGCTATGCAACCCAAGAGGGGGGTGAATTGGGTTTCTAAAAATTTTAGGCTTAATCAATTACTTATGATGAATGAGAACAAAGACTTTAAATCAAGATTAATTTCCTAAAGCAAGAAAGCAAGGATATGATAAAGAAATAAAGCGAAACAATAAAGCACACCACAAACACAAGGATTTATAGTGGTTCGGTGCCAACCTTGCACCTACATCCACTCCCCAAGCTCCTACTTGGGAATTCTAATCCACTATACTTGTATTCAACCCGAATACAAACATCGAAAACTCTGACACTAGCTATCCCAAGCTAGTCTACTTGTTTCCCGGGTACAAGTCAACCCAAAACACTCCGATTTCAGGTTTGGATCAACCTTCCCTTGTTTTGGAAATCCTCCAAAAACAAGAACAAATACTCACAAAGAGTAAAATAGCTTAGAGCACAAATTAATACAATAACAGCTCCTTAAATGAGCGAATATAACAATAAAAAACACTTTACTCAAATGAAGAATCCCCTTTTTGGATTTTCTCAAGGTGGATGAACGCTTGAATGAATGCTTGAGAAGAAGATGATCTTTGATTGAAGACTTCTTGAAGGCTTTGAAAGATCTCTTGATCAAGGTTGAACAATAGGCGTGAAAAATCCTTTCTTTGAATGCTCTTGAATCTCTTTCACAATCTCTCGTGTATATTGTGGATCACTTGTCTCTCTCGTATAGATTTTGGATCCTCTTTTCCTTTTCTCTAGAATATCTCGTTGATCACCTCTTGTATTTTGGATCCTCTCAATTGTATTTCTTTTGTGTCTCTCGATCCTCTTTTTATATATATTTGATCTGCAATTTTTTTTCACCATTTGAAACCTTTTATAGCAATAAGAAACAAGAGAAAACATATTAGGCAGAAAAAGAATAGTTAGAGCATTTTTAGGAAGCATAAAAGGCAATTAAAACGGGCAAAAAACTAGCCGTTGCGGACGATTTCCGTCGCAGGGGTCGACTCATGAGTCGACTCATGCTTCAGGGGTCGACTCATGAGTCGACCTCTGTTGCAAAGACCAGAGATTTGATTTCTGGGATTTTTTGGCTTAAATCAGAAGAGGTCGACTCATGAGTCGACTCATGCCTTGTGGGTCGACTCATGAGTCGACTCACAGGTCGTGCCAAGCCAAAAATCCAGCGTGCCATGGGTAATTTTTGCGTGCCAATCAGCTCATAGTGTCATGAGTTGACTCATGAGTCGACTCATGCACTTTAAACCTTCATAACTTCAAAAATATAAGTCCAAAAATAATGAAATTTTCACCAATAGATTTCAAATCATTTGTTCTACCAAATGGTACTATCAAATCAGGATTTTAGCAAAATTATGATTTTGCCCTTGAAGAGCATAAGGACTTTTTCAATTTAAAATTATTTGTATCCCTTCAATCTGCTTTGTAATCATCAAAATCAATCTAGGAGCAACACAGACAATTAGAATAATCGATCATCAATATCATTCTAATTGCTCCCAAAATCTACTATTGATATCTAGCAGTATGTGGTGACAACCCATCAGAACTAAAGATGAACCTCTCGATGCAGTTACCTGTGTGATTGAGTTCCTCTATCATGAGTCCCGACTGAATTAGGATTAAGGTGAACTCGTCAAACCGAACATCAGTCATATGAGTTAATCAATCGATTCGAGTCCGATGTGAAATCTTAATGGAAAATTCTTTTTTATTATTTCACTCTGCCATGGCCATGGGCTTAAGGACTCGATCTTTCGATCATCATAGAACTACTCCTCTCATCTACCGAGGTTGATAGATCACATCTTGGTGCGATCTAGTTCCTACAATGAACATGCTACAGCCAACATACACCTCAGAATTTTGAATGGCTAGGAGATCAAGTTATGGTATAGTCAAACTATAACACACTCAAAGTGAACTGTCGATGCACCTCAGGTCAAAGAACTAGACATACAACTATAGCATCGAGCTAGTCATCGATGAGAAGGTAGACTTCCTTATGACTGTTTGATATGGTCACGCTCAGTACTCTCGTTCTCAATGAATACCTGTACTCTCGCTCCAATATCTCCACACCATAGACTCAAGACACATCTACCCTAAGAAAGTGATCATACACCAACTTTTCAGATCAATCACCATCCTCGTGATGATCCTATGGTCAGGAGCTGTTTATGAGTTAGTTATGTAAATTCATGCCTTAAATTTTTAACTCTTGAAAATATGAATTTATATTCCCACTAACTCAAAGGATGTATCACAGACACAATGTACACAATGTGATAGAAGAATAACCCTTTTCATTCATTGATAGTCAAAATTATAAATTTGTCCTTAGATTTGTACAGGAATGTGTCAGCCGATCTGGCATCTAGGGCACACATCTAACGTTAGCACCTTAGGTGCATCTCTACATTCACATTTTCCATCAAAAGACCTTTTATTATGTCACCATGAATGACTCTTGGGTAAGAACCGATGATGTCCTATGTAGCAAATCTTATTTCATATTAAAAGAGAGCAAGTGTCTTTGTGGCAGCAAGGACAAGCTAGTTTTTCTTTAGTCATCCACCCAGATAAATTATCATATGCAAAAAAATCATTAATAGTCCAAAGGACAGCAGCATGTAATTTGAAATTTTGTCACGTATGAGCATCATATGTCTCTACTCCTACATCCCATAACTCCTTCAACTCTTCAATTAAAGGCTGTAGATATACAACAATATCATTTTTGGGGCACTTAGGATCTGGAATAAGAAGTGTCATCATAAATAAGGATCCTTCATGCACTACCGTGGAGGCAAATTACAGCTACTAACACATCTTTGTTAAAGATCATCAGTAAGTTATTTTCAATCCTAGTGCAAAGATGACAAAATCAATTATCATAGGACAAGAGAGACACCG
This sequence comes from Elaeis guineensis, assembly GCF_000442705.2. Lineage (NCBI taxonomy): Eukaryota > Viridiplantae > Streptophyta > Magnoliopsida > Arecales > Arecaceae > Elaeis > Elaeis guineensis. The sequence goes on along the minus strand of NC_026000.2, from coordinate 112,678,084 downwards.
ATCAACCTAGCAAATTAAGTGCAAAGAAATGCAGATGCTTTAAATAAGAGATAGGTAGAGAAACATAAGATCCCATGAAATGAACTCCAACAAACCTTTCAAACCCAATTCAAGAAGGCATCAATTAGCCAATTTCATAACATCAAACCCTAACAAATCAACACAAAACTCCTTCTTTACAGCATCAACAATAGATTAAATAAAAATTTGTTACCAATCAACCAAAATCAAAATAATAGCAAGATTGGAGATGGAGAACCATATGCAAAAAAATATAGAAAATTTATTAAAAAATTAGATGAATGGAGAATGTTTTTTTATTACCCTAGGATAAAGAAAGTCAGAGTGGGATGGTGATAGGGCTTCTCTTGATCAAGCTTTCCTAGATTACACTTAAAAAAAAAAGCAACATAATGAGGCTTGGGAGATGGTGGTTTTTGAACCAAACCTCAAAAAATTTTGATGATGGTGGAGTAGTTGATTGACACCCCAGAGAAGGAGAGAAGAAGCTCAGAGACAAGATCGTTAGAGAAGAGGTAGAATCAAAGAAGGTGGGAGTCCGAAGAGGATGAGGATGAGGCAGAGAGGCAAGTTCATCGGTGGAGGAGGGGAACCCGGCTTGGGAGAGAAAGAGATCAACAGAGAGGAGGAGGGGGAGACAGAGAGGCATATTTGATTTAGATGGTAGGGGTGATAAGAATTAATTTATGGCAATGCTTCATGGCTTCCCACGATGTCTTTGCACACCAAAAGGTTTCCCATCAGGGATTTGGTGCACCCATTACACCTATGCACGAATGATTTTTTTAATAATTTTATGTTTTAGTGACAAGTAAATGTTAGTCACTAAATTTTTTTTTGACAAGAAAATATTTTCTATGGCAAGTAATTATTATCATCGATGCCTTTCAATGACAGAATTTCAATTATTGTCACAAATAATATTTTTTTTCTCAACCAATATTTTTGTTTTTGGCATTTTTATTTAGTGACAGGTTCTAGTGACAAGAAAAAAAATTTTGTTAGTAAAAATTAATAATCTATGACAAGAATATTTGATTGTCATTACAATAAATCAACTGATGCTAATTAGTGATGAGCATAATTTATTGTCATAGAATATTTATTTTTAGTGACAAGAATTTTCTTTGCCACAAAACACTTGCCACTGTAGATAAGATTTTTTGTAGTGAATATTAGGGATTTTGGAAGATAGTGACACTTCAAGTTCGGATGAGGAAGATGAAGCAGCAAATCTTTGCCTCATGGCCATTGAGGATGAGGTATATGATAAAATTTCTTTCTAATTTATATTTGATAAATTATATGAAGCCTTTAATGAATTAATGGATGAATTTAATAAATTGAGGCTGAAAAATAAAAAGCTCAAAATATCAAAACTTCTCTTAACTGAAGAAAAGAATAAGCTTTTAATTGAAAAAAAAGATTTCATGAAGGAAAAGAAAGCATTAATTGAAGAAAAAGAGACTATCACAAAATCTGAAAAATGTTTGATTGAAAAGAATGAGACATTAAGAAAAGAAATTGAATCATTAAAGTCTATACTCGAAAAATTTATTATTGGCTCACAAAAGCTTCAATTGATTTTAAATAATCAAAGGGTTGTTTACAATAAAGCTGGAATTGGATTTAATCTCTTAAAAAAATAAAATTTTGTTAAGAATATATTTGAAAAAGTTTTATTTAAAAATAATTCCATTAAATATTTTAAATATAACCAAATTGATCACAAAATTTTAGAGTGTAATATTAAAAGAATTGACCACACATTAGTCAAATAAATTTGGGTTCCAAAAGAAACCATTTGCTCTAACCCCCATGGACTCAAGATATCTTGGGTATCAAAAATTAGTAAATAATTTTTGCATATGTACCAAAGATCCAATGGAATGAAAAGAGAAAATTTCTTATGGATGTCTTGAAAATGAAATTGGATGGATGATGATGATTGGTAAATCTAAATTGTTCTTTCATCATGCAATCATCATTTACTGAATATATTCTGATTAATTAATTAATTTTGATGATTTATTAGTACTTGCAATAATTGTGTTCCATGAATTGAATACTTGGACATATTGATTTTACATTAAATTCAAAATTCATATGTCTTCTCCTATGAATCATGTGTAGTTGATATAGGCATATGCTCTCTTAACTCTTCATATGTTGTTATGTATGTGAAAAACTTAAATTAAAATGAAGATAATTGTATGTAAATTTATTTGATTGCAAAAATGACAAATAAACAAATCTTTGACATTCCCCCAAAAGATGCCTAACTACCAAAATTTTCTAAGAGGATAGTATATTGACTCACAACTATATCATGATTCTCTAGGAAGTAAAAGTAGTATCTTATAGACTCTCTAAGATACCTAATGAAATGAGTCCTATAGGACCTAGCCTCTAACTTGTTCACCTGTAGTCGCTTGACATAGACTGGATATTTTCAAATCTTGATGTGATCAAGACTCGATTTCTTACCAAGCCACATCTCATACAGCATGGTAGAAATAGATTTAAAGAAAATCCTATTCAATAGGTAAATAGAAGTAAGCAAAGCATGCCCATAAAGAAATAAAGAAAGATCGGTGAAGTTCATTATAGACTCAATTATACCTAATAGGGTTCGATTCCTTCATTCTGACACCTCATTGCATTTAGGTATTCTCAGAGGAGTCCACTGTGAGACTATGCTACTTTTCTTGAAATAGTTTAGAAACTTTCACTAAGGTAAACACCTCCTTGATCTGATTAAAAAATTTTAAAGAGTTTTCTAATTTGCTCCTTTATCTTATATCTAAATTCTTTGAACTTTTCAAAGACTTTAAATTTATATCTCATACATATATCCATACTGTAAATAATCATCGATAAAGGCAATGAAGTAAAGATAACTACCTCTGGCTTATATATTGAATGGGCTACACATATCAGTGTATACCAGGATAAGTATCTCAGTGGTCCTCTCCTTTTGTTTTACAAAAGATTGTTTGGTCATTTTTTCTTGAAGATAGAACTCATAAACTGGATAGGACATTAGCCAAGAAGCCCATCTTTCTCTAATCTGTTCATCCTATTCTCTCTAATATGACTAAGTTTGAGGTGCTACATATACTTTAGTTTCATCTCATTTTTAGATCTCTCAGATCCTATGGCACTCACTATCTACTCAAAAGTATTCACAGATACATCCATATGCAAGTGACATATTTTCATAAGAGGTCTAACACACCTTCCGAAGATGTGTTCTCCTTGTTCTTCAGGAACACTAGGTATACAAGATAGTTTCTTTTTCAATGGCCTTCAACATTGCAGTGAAAACACTTTTTCTTGTTAGCGACCTTCTTCTTAGGAACTTTCTTTTTTGGCTTGCTCTTGGTCTTTTGCTTTTTTACGGGCTTCTTCTTCCTCTAATTAGTCTCGCTTTTAGAAGAGAAGTAGCCTTCTCCATAGTAAGAACTATGGCCTTTGAACCCTTAAAAGCCCCTTCAACAGTTACCAACATGTTTAACAATTTGGCCTCAGTGCAGTCAATTTTATTTATATGATAGTTTACTATAAACAATCCTTATGAATTAGAAAGGGATTATAGGATCAAATCTATTAGCAATTTTTTATGCATATCATGCTGAGCTTCTCAAACTCCCCCAAGTCCTTGCCCGTTGTCAATCAATGATCATGGATAGACTATCCTTTGGTCAACTGTTGGACCATTTGGTAACATGGGGATATCTTGGTTGAAAATTTAGCTTAACTTCTAGAAATTTAAAACTATTTTAGGTTGTTGAGTCAATCTTTATAATTGATTTTGGTTAGTTGATTGGTTTCAAGTATGCGAGCTAGAGGGTTAGAAGCTGACATTTTATTTTGTAGAGAGTAAAAATTCAAGTTAGATTTTTATATTTAATTTTTATATTTATTTTTAATTCTTTTTTAAAAATAAATATACCTCCAACTATTTTCTTTGTTGGGAATTGTGTCCTAAAATCAATCGTGTGACGATTGAGTTCATCCTTGTATATGAATTATTGATTATTGAATAATAGTTATTCTGATATTTTTCATCATAAAGTGACATCTTTCTTGAACTCTTGTACTGTGGTGAAGTTTCTAGAACTATGCTAGTGTACGATAAAGAGAAGATTTATCGTATAGTTCTTAAACAAATTCACGATCAAATGATACATCATTATGGAATGATGACGTTTATCGAGTGAAGGTCGTTGTATATCATATGGATTGGTTGTCCTCTTAACCAAGGAGTGTGGTGACACTAGTATGGCATACAGATAAGATGTAAGGATACATCATCACGGAACAAGTGACTCATCTGCTGAGCGTTCTACTGTCAAGAGCTGCTCGCAAAATATATAGGTATAAATATCCATCAGACCTGAGATCACCATAGTGACTTGCAAGCAACTCACTGTGCTTTGATGCCGAACTACTTGAATTTTTAATGCAGTGACGGAAGGCTACTAGGTACAGTCAAGTACTTACAAAGTCTGTGTGTGGATCAAGATGAGATTGACCCCTTCAGATTATTGGAGTTGATGTATCACTGTATTTCAATTTAGTAAAGCCTTGACTAGGATAATCCATGAGATAGATTTGAAAGGTTAAAATATAATATGGATGAAACAATCTCGATTGACAGTTAACCTGAGATCATCCTAGAGCATCCAGGGTCCAAAGGATAAATTATGCGGTAACCATGAGTATGGATTATGGAATATTTTTTTACGATAATTTGACCTATCTGGACATCGAAAACCATTGGAAGATGGTATCTTGATTAGTACAGAAATTGATTTCTATGCTACCGGCTTAGTATTTGAACCTATGGAGTCACGCACACAAGTCAGACAAAGTAGGAAGGAATTGATCTATATTTATATGTCCAATCTGGAAGTACTTGACTTGATTGAACATATAAGCTAACTTGATTGAGAATTGAGTTATGGGTCAAACAAAATTGAAGAGTTGATTATGTCTAGCTAGCACTATACATGAGGTTCAGATTCAATCTCGGGGATGAATAATTTCTATCTATGATCCATGAAACATATGAAAGATTGGATTTAAGTATTAATTAATTTCAGATTAGATCTGAATTAATTAGATTTAAATAGATCCAAAATTCAAGTTAGACTTGATACAAAAGTCCTAAAGAGTTTAGGATTGACAGCCATTTGAAATTATTTCAAACCAGCTTTGAATTGGAATCGAATCGGACCTGTTTTGGATGAGATATGAATATTCCTACTTGCACTGGGAATATCTACTCATGAAGCATGACCAAAAATTAGGTTAGTGCTTATTTGGGATGTCCCAAGTGGGTGTGGGAGTGGGTGCAAAGTGGATGTCATAAGTGATGGCAATTATATCTCATATAGGAGTCATTCTTTCATGAGTATTGGACCAATTCAAATTAGATTTGAATAAAGAGTCCTCCTCTCATTGGGTCATGAGAATCATCTATAAATAGAGAGAATCTCTACCTATAGATGAGAGAAGAGAATACAATAGCAAACAAATCAAATTGAGAGAAGAGAAAAAGAGAGAGAGACAGGCGTGTGAAGAGAGAGGTCCTTCATCTTCTACATCTCTCCCTTTGTTGCCGCCTCCTCTCTTTAGACGTGGATCCTTCTTGGGCATCCTACCTACTAGTGTGAGGTATCATATCATCACATCTCATCTCTCAATTGATTGTATATGCGAAACCAATTGGATTGGAGTTCATCCTGCTTTTCTGCGGTGTCTGACGTGCATGCGAAGTAGAGGATTTGTATATCCAGACCTCCACGAAAGTTTATATCAGATAATTTGAGATTTGATCTCTAATTTTACTATGATTCAGATAAAGATTTGATCCTTAAATAAGTAGAATATTAGAAAAAAATTTTAGATGCAACCTGGGCATTCTGGAGAAAAATTGTTCCCTTCCCTTCAATTGTTATCAGAGTAGGCCTAAAATATATGCATATAAAATAAAATTTTTTATGATTATTTATATGAGATATAATTAAGATTTTTTGTATGATATTAAATTTTATTTAAATATGTTTATATAAAATTTTTGATCTAATTTTGATTGGATTAGAGGTGCCTAATCAATGGTTGATTGAGATTGTTATAAATCTACTATAATAGAATTCTACTGTTGCTGAATTTTTGATAAAAAATAATATGAATTAAAAATCTATTTTAAATTTATTTTAATAAAATTTTAATTTTTATTATTTTGTTATGAAGTGAAGATTATTTTAGATTTAAATTGGATCTATTTCGATAGATATTTAGATCTGAATCCTATCATAATTCAGCACTGCATGAAAATAAATTTTATCAAAAATTAATTTCTTATGCATTCATATTTATGTCTAATTATTTTTTATTTGATATTAAATCTAAAATTAATATTTTATAATCAGTATAAGATAAATTTTAGATTTGATATGATGTATATGATACATCAAATCTAATTGAATTAAATAAAGAACATAATTGATGAGATCAAGGATATGTTCATGACATAAAATAGTTTTATCAATAATTGTATGTTGATGTAATTATATATGAAATTAGATTTCAGATCTTAGTAGCTTAGTACTCGGATTGATGAGATCATTCAGACCATTCAGTCATAAGAAATTGAAGAGATTAATCTCTCTTTTGCTTATTTAATAGGTTCTCTTATGACATGTAGGAGCGTCGTTGTGATGCAGTTTTATAAAGAAAAAAAGTGAATAGACTTTTATGTATTATTTTGATCATAAATATATTTAGATTAGATCTAAAATAATTTATAATTTATTATAATAAGATAAATTTTAGATATAAAATTATTTTAGATCTGAATTACATATTACATATGATGTAATTGGTATTGATCTAAAAGTTGTTATGATACATGAGATGTATGAATAAAGTTTAGATCATACCTATGTATGTTTAATTGTTAAACATATTATAAAAATTTATTTTTATATGTTGAAACATATGGTATGCTTCACTTAAAATTCTTGTAGAATAGTTCTACAAATTGAAACACACGTTTCACATACTTAATTTTGAATTAAGTTTGAAAGATCTAGAATTGAGAATTGAAGATCATTAAGACACCATATAATATGATGAGTAAAGGGTTAGCATGAATCAGGTCCTTTTAATGGGTTAGACCTAGGGTTAGAAACATATATGGATCAAGTAAAAAAATTAATTAAATCTAATCAAGTGTTGAATTATATTAGGTCAGTATTTCTTTAAATCAATATTAATAGTTGAAGTTTAATCAAGTCCATGTGTTTGACCCTAATAAATGGACCATGATCATGGCTCCGTGGTTGAGCCCGAATCTTCTGGTGTGCTAAATCGAAACTAATTAACCAGTTGGTATCTAAGATAAGTTTGATAGATTCGATCCAGTAATTTTTAATTGAGAGCTATTCACCTAGATGCATCTACAGTGAGTTAAGGGTAGATCCCTCTCGCTGATCTCACTTACCTGATCAACATGGTAGAATATATTTTGATTAGATCACTAGTCGATTGGTGCAGACCCATGCCATTAAGGTGAATCAGTGTGACTGATTTAGGTGTCTTTAGACCAGCTTGTGTTTAATCCTTTACATGACTTGATGAAGTCAGTGGAAGGATTTGCAGCTTGCAGGTCGACTTCTTCTCTTATTCTCAGATCAATGAAATTAAATCCTCTAAATTATTAGGTCCATAAAGTGATAAAGTTATGAGATTACTTGATCATTGCCTTCTATTAAGGTGCGTGATAATGAGTCTAATATTTCAAATAGGTATTGGAGGCACCACACATCTAGTGTCTATTACGTATTGGAATTGTCATTCATCATATGACCATCATGATGAACCTTCAGATCAATGCTTAGGTTGGTCGAGCCACACTCGGGTCTGGACATTCGTTTGTTGGATGCACTTGATGTGTCATGTTAATGGTTGGACCTAACCAAGATTTTCAGTGGAGGCACCACATGCTTGCTGAAGGGATGTTTGGGGCAAAACCCAATGATAGAAGTTTTTGGAGAAATAATTGGTTATGAACCTACCTATGGATGCACTAGGGTTAGTCGAGCCACACTCGGATCCGAATGCAGTCTATGTAGATTCTAGTACCCGCTAAGAATTAATGTAATTTCTTGAGTTGGAGGTAGAGGCTACGAATTCACAAAAAATAGTGGAAGGATCTTTAGACTAAAGTCCATGTCTTTAGGATTAAAAAAAAAATTCATATACCAATAGGCTAATATTTTTTCTTTTAGTTATAGCCAACACACTATCCCTCCATTCACTATTGGACAGTGACAAGCTCATCGAACCAACTTCGATAGCGGTATCGAAAGTTGAAGATCGTATTGGAGCATGAGAGGATTTTGTATGTCCTTACGGATCAGGCACCTGAAGAACCTGAGCCAATGCTCCTCGTGCTGCAAGAGATACTTACATGAAGTGGCTCAATGATCGTACGACTGTATATTGTGTAATGAGTGCAGCTATGAATGATGAACTTAATCATAAGTTCGAGGATACACAGCTTGAGGAGATGATTCAAATATTGAATGAGTCCTTTGGCACCTCTAAGGATACGGAGAGACATAAAATCTCCTACGCAGTGTTCAATACTCATATGCGAGAGAGAGCTTCAGTCACTGATCATGTATTATACATGATTGAGTGATTGAATGCCTTAGTAAACTTGGCTTTTCGTTACATGAATAGTTAGGTAAGGATGCTATCCTCAATTTGCTATCGAAATCCTACCTATCCTTTCTCAATCATTATAGAATGATGAAGTCTGCAGTAAATTATCATGATTTGTTAGGGTTATTGCAGACTTTTGAGAAGGATCACCAGCTCCAAAAAGAGCTAGTGAATTTAGTGGGAGGTTCATCTGTGGGGCATCGATCCTCTAGAAGAGGAAAGAAAAAAAAGGTATAAAAATCTCATGCCGTCGATCCCAAGTAGAGAAAACGGTCAAAAGTTGATAAGAGCTAAGTAGAGTGCTTCTTTCGTAAGAAGCTGGATCATTGGAAAAGGAATTGTCCTGCTTATATAGCCACCCTTGACTCAAAAAGGCCTAAGAACAAGAGAAAGAGGCAAGTGGTTTCTTCACAAGGTATTTATATGATAACATCTTGTAATTTTTCTGTTTGTGATACTACTACCTGGGTATTAGATACCGAAAGTCTTATTAATATATGTAATTCATTGCAAGAACTGCAGGTAAGTAGAAATTTTGAGAGGGCGAGCAGTTCCTTAACGGTGGAGATGGAAGCCTTGTTCCAATTCTGGCCTTAAAAACTTTGCAGCTTGTCTTCGAGTCCAGTAGTGTTATGTTAGATGATTGTCATTATTGTCCCTCCTTTATGATGAATGTCATCTCTGTAGGCCTTTTGGCCAAACTTGGTTACAAGTTTATAATAAAGGATGATTTTTGTGATATCATTATGAATGATACTATAATTATACATGGATAATTAAAACATGGTATATACATAATATCACGGTCTGTTAGTATAATGTACATACCTAGTAAACATCCCAAAATAGATAATGTTAGCGAATCCTACTTTTGGCATTGTAGGCTTGGTCATGTGAATAAGAATAGGATTGATAAATTGATCAAAGAATGTGTCCTTGAGATAGATGATTGTGAATTATTGCCTACCTGTAAATCTTGTCTACTTGGTAAGATGACTAAGTCACCTTTTAAAAAAAAGGGTGAAAGAGTCAGTGATGTCCTAGGTCTAATACATACTGATGTATGTGGGCCTGTGAACATAAGTGCCAAAGGAGGATACTACTACTTCATTATGTTTACAACGATCTATCGAGGTATGGGTATGTCTATCTTATGAAGCATAAGTCAGAATCATTTGAAATATTCAAACGATTCCGTGCTGAAGTAGAGAAACAAACTGAAAAGAGTATTAAGATCCTTTATCAGATCGAAGAGGTGAATACATCACCAGTGAGTTTCTGACATATCTGAAAGAGAATGAAATTCTCTCACAATGGACCCCTCTTGGAACACCATAATATAATGGTGTGTCCGAGAGGAGGAATCGAACCTTGTTAGATATGGTCCGATCTATGATGGGCTTTTTCAGTCTGTCAATATTTTTTTTGGGATATACTCTAGAGACTGCTGCTATATTTTGAATAAAGTGCCCAGCAAGTCTGTCGATAAAACTCCATATAAGATATGGACTAGACATAAGTCGGTGCTCTCACATCTTAGGGATCTGGGGGTATCCAGTTTATGTCAAGTATTTAAAGACAGATAAGCTTGGATCAAAGTTCGATAGATGCTTGTTCGTAAGGTATCCAAAAAAAAAATAAAGGGTACTATTCTATCTCACTGCAGAACAAAAGGTGTTTGTCAGCAGTCGGCAGTCTTTTTGAAAAGAAGTTTCTTGGTGAAGGAGCTAATGCCTGTAAAATTGAACTTGATGAAGTTCATGAGGTGGAAGGACCGACACATACAGAATTGGATTCGATTGGTGAATCAAATCCGGAGCCAGTAGAGGCACCATTAAGGAGATCCGATAGAGTACCGCATCAACCAGACAGATACTAAATTTTCTGATTTAGATGGTGATTCTATTGAACTTGATCAGAAACGATGAGATGATCACCTATATGGAGGCCATGCAAAGGTCCGACTCTCAAAAATAGCTTGAGACATGAAGTCCGAAGATGGAGTCCATGGAGATCAATAGTGTTTTGGATACTAGTTGATCTGCCCGAAGGGATAAAA
>NC_026000.2:112655537-112667165 GCF_000442705.2 Elaeis guineensis | reverse complement strand
GCTTCAGTCACTGATCATGTATTATACATGATTGAGTGATTGAATGCCTTAGTAAACTTGGCTTTTCGTTACATGAATAGTTAGGTAAGGATGCTATCCTCAATTTGCTATCGAAATCCTACCTATCCTTTCTCAATCATTATAGAATGATGAAGTCTGCAGTAAATTATCATGATTTGTTAGGGTTATTGCAGACTTTTGAGAAGGATCACCAGCTCCAAAAAGAGCTAGTGAATTTAGTGGGAGGTTCATCTGTGGGGCATCGATCCTCTAGAAGAGGAAAGAAAAAAAAGGTATAAAAATCTCATGCCGTCGATCCCAAGTAGAGAAAACGGTCAAAAGTTGATAAGAGCTAAGTAGAGTGCTTCTTTCGTAAGAAGCTGGATCATTGGAAAAGGAATTGTCCTGCTTATATAGCCACCCTTGACTCAAAAAGGCCTAAGAACAAGAGAAAGAGGCAAGTGGTTTCTTCACAAGGTATTTATATGATAACATCTTGTAATTTTTCTGTTTGTGATACTACTACCTGGGTATTAGATACCGAAAGTCTTATTAATATATGTAATTCATTGCAAGAACTGCAGGTAAGTAGAAAATTTTGAGAGGGCGAGCAGTTCCTTAACGGTGGAGATGGAAGCCTTGTTCCAATTCTGGCCTTAAAAACTTTGCAGCTTGTCTTCGAGTCCAGTAGTGTTATGTTAGATGATTGTCATTATTGTCCCTCCTTTATGATGAATGTCATCTCTGTAGGCCTTTTGGCCAAACTTGGTTACAAGTTTATAATAAAGGATGATTTTTGTGATATCATTATGAATGATACTATAATTATACATGGATAATTAAAACATGGTATATACATAATATCACGGTCTGTTAGTATAATGTACATACCTAGTAAACATCCCAAAATAGATAATGTTAGCGAATCCTACTTTTGGCATTGTAGGCTTGGTCATGTGAATAAGAATAGGATTGATAAATTGATCAAAGAATGTGTCCTTGAGATAGATGATTGTGAATTATTGCCTACCTGTAAATCTTGTCTACTTGGTAAGATGACTAAGTCACCTTTTAAAAAAAAGGGTGAAAGAGTCAGTGATGTCCTAGGTCTAATACATACTGATGTATGTGGGCCTGTGAACATAAGTGCCAAAGGAGGATACTACTACTTCATTATGTTTACAAACGATCTATCGAGGTATGGGTATGTCTATCTTATGAAGCATAAGTCAGAATCATTTGAAATATTCAAACGATTCCGTGCTGAAGTAGAGAAACAAACTGAAAAGAGTATTAAGATCCTTTATCAGATCGAAGAGGTGAATACATCACCAGTGAGTTTCTGACATATCTGAAAGAGAATGAAATTCTCTCACAATGGACCCCTCTTGGAACACCATAATATAATGGTGTGTCCGAGAGGAGGAATCGAACCTTGTTAGATATGGTCCGATCTATGATGGGCTTTTTTCAGTCTGTCAATATTTTTTTGGGGATATACTCTAGAGACTGCTGCTATATTTTGAATAAAGTGCCCAGCAAGTCTGTCGATAAAACTCCATATAAGATATGGACTAGACATAAGTCGGTGCTCTCACATCTTAGGATCTGGGGGTATCCAGTTTATGTCAAGTATTTAAAGACAGATAAGCTTGGATCAAAGTTCGATAGATGCTTGTTCGTAAGGTATCCAAAAAAAAATAAAGAGTACTATTTCTATCTCACTGCAGAACAAAAGGTGTTTGTCAGCAGTCGGGCAGTCTTTTTGGAAAAGAAGTTTCTTGGTGAAGGAGCTAATGCCTGTAAAATTGAACTTGATGAAGTTCATGAGGTGGAAGGACCGACACATACAGAATTGGATTCGATTGGTGAATCAAATCCGGAGCCAATAGAGGCACCATTAAGGAGATCCGATAGAGTACCGCATCAACCAGACAGATACTACAATTTTCTGATTTGAGATGGTGATTCTATTGAACTTGATCAGAATGATGAGGATTTGATCACCTATATGGAGGCCATGCAAAGGTCCGACTCTCAAAAATAGCTTGAGGCCATGAAGTCCGAGATGGAGTCCATGGAGATCAATAGTGTTTGGATACTAGTTGATCTGCCCGAAGGGATAAAATCTATAGGGTGTAAATAGATTTTCAAGAGAAAAAGAGCAACGGATGGAAAGGTAGAGACCTATAAAGCTCGTCTAGTTACTAAGGGTTACTATTAATATTATGGTATTGACTATGACAAGACGTTCTCTTCTGTGCCAATGCTCAAGTCCATTTGGATTATGCTTGCTGTCGCTGCGCACTTAGATTATGAGATCTGGTATGTGGATGTCAAAACTGCTTTTCTTAATGGAGAGCTAGAAGAAGAGGTGTATATGATGCAACCTGAAGGGTTCACATCCACAGACGAGTCGAAAGTGTGTAAGCTGAAAAGGTCAATTTATGGACTTAAGCAGGTATCGAGGAGTTAGAACATGCATTTTGATAAAGTAATCAAAACGTATGGTTTCATTAGGAATGGAGAAGAGTCTTGTGTCTACAAATGGACTTCTAATTCTGTGGTCATTTTTTTGAGCTGTATGTGGATGACATACTGTTACTAGAAAATGACATCCCGACTTTGCTGAGTGTGAAGCTATGATTATCATCACAGTTTTCCATGAAGGACTTGGGAGAAGCATCCTACATCCTAGGGATGAAGATCTATAGGGATAGATCTAGAAGGTTGCTTGGATTGTCCCAATCCACATATATTGACACCTTATTGAAGCGATTCAACATAGATAATTTCAAGAAAGGCTATCTTTCGATAGGCTATGAAATTACTCTTTTCAAGAAGGATTGTCTGATAACTCCTGAAGAGAGAGAGCGTATGAGTAGAATACCATATGCTTTGGTAGTGAGATCTATCATGTATGCTATGACATGTACAAGATCGGATGTGGCCTATTCACTAGGGGTAGTGAGTAGGTACCAGTCAGATCTGGGTGAGAAGCATTGGAAGATTGCAAAAGCAATTCTTAAGTATTTGAGAAATACTAAAGATCAATGACTTATCTATGGAGACTCTGATCTGAAATTTATGGGATATACTGATTTCAATTTTTAGTCAGATTGTGATGATAGCAGAAGTATGTCGGGCTACGTATTTATCTTGAATAGAAGAGCTGCTTGCTGGAAAAGTTTCAAGCGACATACTGTGGCCGATTCTGTATGCGAAGTGGAATACATTGCTGCATCGGATGCTGCAAAAGAGATGGTGTAGCTGCAAAAATTCATTATCAAGCTGTGAGTTGTACCTTCTATTGATGATCCTGTCCTGCTGTATTGTGATAGCTCTAGTGTCATAGCTCAGACAAAAAAACTTAAGTCGCACCATCGCACTAAACATGTTCTGCACCGCTATCACCTAGTGCGAGAGATCGTGAATCGAGGTGATGTCGAGCTTCAAAAAATTGATGGAAAGGAGAACTTAGCTGACCCCTTCACTAAAGCTCTCAGGATCAAAGAATTCAATGACTTCAAATAGAAGATGGGTATAAGATACTGCCCCAATTGACTTTAGTCTAAGTGGGAGTTGTTGGAAATTGTATCCTAAAATCAATCGTGTGACGATTGAGTTCATCCTTATATATGAATTATTGATTATTGAATAATAGTTATTCTGATATTTTTCATCACAAAGTGACATCTTCCTTGAACTCTTGTACTATGATGAAGTTTCTAGAACTATGCTAGTGTACGATAAAAAAAAGATTTATCGTATAGTTCTTAAACAAGTTCACGATCAAATGATATGTCATTACGGGACGATGATATTTATCGAGTGAAAGTCGTTATGTGCCATATGGGTTGGTTGTTCTCTTAACCAAAGAGTGTGGTGACACTGGTATGGCATACAAGTGAGATGTAAGGGTACATCATCACTGAACAAGTGACTCACTTACTGAGCGTTCTACTGTGAAGAGCTATCGTGAAACACATGGGTATAAATATCTTTCAGATCTGAGATCATCATAGTGACTTACAAGCAACTCACTGTGCTTTGGTGCCGAACTATCTGAATTTTTAATACAGTGACGGAAGGCTATTTGGTACAGTCAAGTACTTGCAAAGTCTGTGTGTGGATCAAGATGAGATTGATCCCTCCAGATTATTGAAGTTGATGTATCGCTGTATTTCAATTTAGTAAAGCCTTAGCCAGGATAATTCATGAGATGAATTTGAAAGGTTGAAATATAATGTGGATGAAGCAATCTTGGTTGATAATTAATCTGAGACCATCCTAGAGCATCCAGGATTAAAAAGATGAATTATGCGGTAACCATGAGTATGAATTCTAGAATATTTTTTTGTGATAATTTGACCTATTTGGATATCGAAAACCATTGCTAGATGGTATCTCGATTAGTACAGAAATTGATTCCTGTGCTACCGGCTTAGTGTTTGAACCTATAGAGTCATGCACACAAGTCAGACAAAGTAGGAAGAAATTGACCTATATTTATATATCCAATCTGAAAGTACTTGATTTGACTGAACATATAAGCTAACTTGATTGAGAATTAAGTTATGGGTCAAACGGGATTGAAGAGTTGACTATATCTAGCTAGCACTATATATGAGGTTCAGGTTCAATCCTGAAGATGAATGATTTCTATCTATGTTCCATAGAACATATGAAAGATTAGATTTAAGTACTAATTAATTTTAGATTAGATCTGAATTAATCAGACTTAAATAGGTCTAAAATCCAAGTTAGACTTGGTACAAAAGTCCTAAAGAGTTTAGGATTGACAGCTTTTTAAAATTATTTTGAACCGACTTCGAATCGGATTCAAATTGGACCTATTTTGGATGAGATATGAGTATTCCTACTTGCACTGAGAATATCCACTCATGAAGTATGATCAAAAATTAATTTGATGCTTATTTGAAGCATCCCAAGTGGGTGTGGGAGTGGGTGCAAAGTGGATGTCATAAGTGATGGCATTATATCTCATATAGGAGTCCTTCTTTCATGAGTATTGGACTAATTCAGATCAGATTTGAATAAAGAGTTCTCCTCTCATTGGGTCATAAAAATTATTTATAAATAGAGAGAATCTCTATCTATAGATGAGAAAAGAGAATAGAATAGCAAATAAATCAAATTGAGAGAAGAGAAAGAGAGAGAGAGACAGACATGTGAAGAGAGAGGTCCTTCATCTTCTACATCTCTCTCTTTGTTGCTGCCTCCTCTCCTTGGGCATGGATCCTTCTTGGGCATCCTATCTGCTGGTGTGAGATATCACATCATCATATCTCATCTCTCGATTGATTGTGTATGTGAAGCCAATTGGATTGGAGTTCATCATGCTTTCCTACGGCGTCTGACGTGCATGCGAAGTAGAGGATCTGCATATCCAGGCCTCCGCGAAGGTTTATATCAGATAATTTGGGATTTGATCTCTGGTTCCACTACGATTCAGGTAAAGATTTGATCCTTAAATACGTAGAATATTAAAAAAAATTTTTAGATGCAACCTGGACATTCTGGAGAAAAACTGTTCCCTTCCTTTCATTCTTAAATCTCTTATACTTCTTGGATAAAGTAATGGAAACCCTTTGTGACTAGAATTTCAAGTGGATATTGTGGTTCCAACAATTTGAGTATCACCTCACCTAATAGTTATTGATGATATACAAATCAATAAGTGAACAATTCTTATCCAATGCTTCTCAAGCATGTTGTAGCCATCTTTGGTCTCTAAGTTGTATAGGCCTCACCTGATAGTTATTAGTCTCATTCCTTAATTAAGTCAGATCTACAATTCAACATGTAGGCTAAGCCATCATTGGACCCCTCACATGATAGTTATTAGGCCTAACCCTAGTTTTACCGCACAACATCTCATGCTAATAGAATAGTTGTGCCTTTTCGATGCAATTGAACTACTGTGATTAGCCGAGAATAGTCCACTAGTAGAACACTCGCACATCTACAATAGTAGAAGACCGCTTGACTTAATATTTTATGAGTTTTAATTCAGGTCTCAAATCTTGGTTATTTATATCTAATACAAATATAAATCACAAGACATAAATAATAAAATTGATGATGATCATGGATCTAAGATATTCGAGCTCGAGCCATTAAGCCGAATCAGGATCTACGAGTCAATGGTACAAGCATAGGCACGTCAATTGGTTTGATCATCTTCAACTCCTGGAATCAATCTGAAGTGTATCCTCGATCTCATCATGGTCAATATCTTGATCCAATTTCAACCAATTGCTCGACTCAACCCATGCTTGTCTTGTGCTATAGGCTTGCAACTGATCAACCATTGACATACAACCAATCACATGACACAACCAATAAAATACATATCATGATAAAATTAATTAATTATAAATCTTGATCATATGAGACACGTAGGTCTCTAAATTACATAAATCTGATGATGCTCGTAGGCACCAAAAAATAAATAATTGTACATACACAGAGTTCACAAACATGATACATCATAGAGATTATAAAAGGATCGCAATCCTATGATCATCACCACATGTATCTCATATATGAAAATTAAAAAAGTTTAGATTTGGGTCTTGGGCTGATTGTTTAACATGGATTCAAATAGATATTATGTGATCTCACCATTACAACTTTCTGATCTTATCGACCATCTATATTGGCTGATCAAATTAGCCAACAAGATTAGATTTTTTCATTCTTCAAATCTTGTTAAACGACTGATAACATCCAAATCAGCAATCTTATCATAAAACATATGAGGGTGGCTCTAATACCACTGTTAGAAACTATGGATTGATTAATATATGTAGCGAATGTATAAATTAAAAATTTCAATTAATCATGTAGTGGAACAAAATTAATTTCAGATTAATTAATGCAAAATCTTATCTCGTATCAATCTCGGATCCCTCATAGTTATTAAGATTATGATTAAGAAGAAGAAGTCAGATCTTCACTTTTATGCAGATAGTTCTTCATCATAATTTGATGATCATGGATGTCTTCATGGTTCTTTTGAAGTCACACAAGCATCCAGCCTCTACAAGTATTCATACGAGATCATCATCTGATCAGAGTATCTGATCTCATTGAAATACTAGCTCCCTTATAGAGAACTTCTTTGATGATGGATTTATTTTTTTTCTTTATTAAAATTCTTTTCAAAGATTTTAGTCTTCCTCCTCACAGATCATGCTCTACACATGAATAGATCAAGAACCTTGCTCTTGATCCTTTCTTGATTTCTTTCTTAAGGAAATCCAGCACCTCAGCCTTTTAGATTTTCTTCTCAAAAAAATTTGCATGCAACCTTTCTTGATTTTCTTCTCAAGAAAATCTAGGTCCCTATTTCTCTTTTCTTTCTTACATGTGTCCTACGCTTGGGTGTGCAAAAAGAGGCATCCAACTCTTGGATCATGTTCAACTTGTTGGACATACATAAGAGAGAAACATAGGGCGTGGCATGGGAGGGTGCGTGAAACCAAGAGGGGCTTGAGAGAGAATAGGCACTCATCCACTTGGCATAAAAACCCTTGTTTTGAGGCATAAGAGATCTCATCCCTAGCATAGCCTCTTGGCCTTTTAACATGAACTTTTCACATGAGAAAATCCAGGACGTCCAAACTCTTTTGAATGAGAGAAAGGGGTGTGGAATAAGGCATGGACTCTCTAGTTGGGCATGAGATGTATTTCCTTTTAAAAAGAGAGGCATGAGATAGAGTCCAAAGGGAGAAGGACTCATGGGTGCTGATTTATTGAGAGGTGCATGAAGAATTTTTTATGGCATCAAACCCTTTTCAACGTGAACTCCTTCATGTGGTTTATTTTGTGCATGAGGAAAGATTTTGGTGTTGAATAGGAGGTGCCATCTTCATGAGAAGAGAAGAGTCCTTCTATGAGTCAATCATATTGATGGATTGAGTCCCAAGATATGGACTTTGATCAAATTAAAATCTTTATCTCATAAGAAGTCCAAATACTTTTGGATTTGATCATGTCAACTCTTTGATATATCAAATTAAATCTAACCATCTGATCAGACACAACCTCTTTGTGTGTGACTTCATAGATTCTATTTTATTTAGTAATGAGAAATATTATGATCTTCATCAATAATATCATTGAAACTTCTTTCAATGGATTAGAGCAATTTCAACTCATCCAATGAGAATTATTGATTATAATTCTCATGAGTCTTATAATCCACTAGTGACACCTAACAGTATGTATTGACATTTCAATAGAATATAATAGATAAATTTTTGATGTAGTTACCATATGATAAATCTTTCTATCGCGAGTCTTGACAAGATAGAGGTTATGAAACTTTTTGTCAAACTCAATTGTTTGTCATATGTCAAATATATTCGACTTGAGTTCTGATGTGAAAATTATGAAAACTCTTTTTCATCATTGACTCTACTTGGTCAAGATTTTCTAAACTTGATCTCATAAATCACATAGGACTAACTCTTTTATCTACTAAGAGTAATAGATTTCATATATGTGCATATCCTATTCCAACAATAAACCTACTGCAGTCAACATGCACCACAAGAACCCATATAGCTAGGTGACTAAGTGTATATATAGTCAAACTATAGCAATCCCATTGTGAATAGCTAAGTACTGTAGATCCAAGGACTAGTCACATTACTACAGCATTGAGCAAGTTATTGACGAGTGAGTAGATATCCAAGTGATTTCTCATATTGATCATACTCGATATCTTTGTTCTCTAATAACTACTTGCACTCTCGCTCCAATATCTCCATATTGTAGACTCAAGATTCATCTATGCTAAAGAAAAGTAATTCATGCACCCATCTATCTGGATTAATCATCATTCCTGTAATGATCCATCGATCAGAAGTTTTTAAAATTAATCATCAGTAACACATACCTCAAATTCTTAACTCTTGAGAATATGTGTCATCATCTTATTAATTTTTTGGATGATTTATGGACACATACATAATATGAATAGGAATAAATAATCCAACTTTATTAATAATAAAAATATCAAATACAAAATTATATCCTAAAATGATATATGTGTTAGCCTAATGCGTGTAATCATCTTGCTTTCATTTATCATATTGAATCAAAAACTATAGATGAAGCTGAAAAATATCATAATTAGATTATTGTCATGTAAGAAGAACTTAACTAATTTAAAAAAAATAATATATGGACTCTAGTAAGTAGACCCAAAGATCATCATATAATTAGAATAAAATGGATACTTAGAAATAAGTTAGATAAAAATAAAAATATAATTATAAATAAAGTAATATTAATAGCTAAAGGATATAACCAAGAAGAAAAAATTAATTTTAATGAGATATTTATACCAGTAACTAGATTAGAGGCCATTAGACTCTTGCTTGCTTTTACATGTTGCATAAATTTTGTTACTCCAAGAATTGATTTTGATGATCACAAACTATTTGAGGGGACTACTAATGTATTTTCTATCTTTGAAGATTATTTTTATGATATTTCAGGTAGTCCAAGAGATTGGGTTTGAAAAGTTTTATTAAATGTGTCAAAAGTTGAAGTTTCAGTAAGTTGAAGAAGTTTTTGAAGGTTTTTGAGAGTGTCCAAATTGATTTGAATCCACTTGAGAGTGTTTGAAAGTATTTTGGTAAGTTTAGATCTTAAATACATGAAAAATTAGGTTAGAAAAAAATAAAAAATCCATCTGGATTATCTCCTTTCATTGGGCAGCCAGCATGCTTTATTTTGGCTCATGACACGCAGTGGGATGACCCACCTGGGACGACCCATGTGATTGAGATGACCCACTTGGGACAACTCTTGAGACTCTGAGATCAAAACAAAAAGCTGAACTTTCTGTTTGGCCTACTGGGACATCCCATGGGATGTCCTAATGCCAGTGGGATGCCCCATGGGACGTCCCATTCCTACGAGCATTGCATAACGGCTAGTTTTTAGCCCATTTTTGATGATTTAATACTATTAAATATACTGCAATGATTCTAAATCAACTCTAAGATATTCTCAAGGATAAATGACAATTATAAATACTCTTTTGAAGTAGAAAATCAAAAAATTTTGCAAGCTCTAAAATTCAAATCCGAGAAAAGCATATTCAACCCCTAAAAAAGAGAATAGAAATATTTAAGCACTTCACCAACCACTCTCCAGCTGCAATCAAGTGTAAAATTTATTAAAGGTGTACAGACAAAGCTTCTTCTTCTTAAGTATTATATTTTTATGTATTTATTGTATTTATTTAAAAAATTATGTGCTGAATTTTCTGTACCTCTATTTTCTGAAATTGTATTTGGATTTTGAGTTTTGGAAGGTTCCAAAACTCATTTGGGTTGATCCAAACCCTAAATCAGATTGTTGAGGATTGACTTGTACCCAAAAATAAGTATTCTTGCTTGGATAGCAAGGGTCAGAGTGTCCGACGTGTTGTAACTTTGAATTCATTTAGTGGATTGAATTCTCAAGTAGAGACTTGAGAAGTGGATGTAGGTACAAGGTTGGCACCGAACCACTATAAATTCTTATGTTTGCTGTGCTTACTTTTCTTTACTTATTCTTTGTGTCATTTACTTGCATTCCTTCTTTTATGTTTGAATTTATTTTTATTGAATATCAACCCACTTCACTCAATCTCTTTAGCATATGTTTTAGTGCACTAATCTTTTAAAATTTAAAAAGACCCAATTCACCCCCTTCTCTTGGGCACCATTTTTAGACAACAAGTGGTATTAGAGCCTGATACTCTAGTTCTTGCTTAATTTAATCATCAGAGCTAAAAATCTATGGCAGCCCAATTTGGCACATCCCTAACTGAGGGACAATCCATAAATCAATATTTACTCTTCAATGGGTCAAACTATATCTATTGAAAAGCTCAGATGAAAATTTTTTATTCAAGCACTTGACTATGACATGTGGAGTGTCATAGTAATGGACCACACACACCCACTAAATTGATTGATGGTGTGTCTCTCCCTAAGTCGAAAGATGAATGGGATAATTTTGATAAAAAAATAGCTCAGCTCAATGCTAAAGTCATGAATATTTTATATTGTACTTTGGATGTTAATGAATTTAATTATATTTTTACATACATTTCAGCTAAAAAAATTTGAGATAGACTAGAAGTCACACACGAAGGCACAAATCAAGTAAAAGAATCTAAGATTAATATGTTTGTGGACAACTATAAACTATTTAAAATAGAACCTGAAGAATCAATAACTCAAATATTTACTCATTTCACTGACATCATAAATGGCTTAAAGAGTCTTGACAAATATTATTCTAATAGTGATCTTGTGAGAAAAATGCTTAGGTCCTTGCCAAGATTATGGAAGCAAAAGTCACTACAATTCAAGAGGCCAATGACTTAAATATTCTATCATTGGAAGAGCTGCTTGGATCTCTTATGACTCATGAATTGATCATGAAGCAACACACTGAGGAGGAAACCAAAAGAAAGAGGACCATAGCCCTCAAGTCGACAGCTCAGGAAAGAAGATGACACAAGAAAAATCAGACAATAGCGAAAGAAGATGAAGGATTTGGTCTTGATTATCAAAAATTTAGACGGTTCATGAG
>NC_026000.2:112632562-112655437 GCF_000442705.2 Elaeis guineensis | reverse complement strand
AAAAAGAGGCTAGTGGATTAAAAGAGAAAAAACTAAAATTTATGTGAGCTTTATTGAACATCCAAAAAGAAGAGAAAAGAGAGAAAATTTGTACATAGATTTCTACAAGAATTCAAAAGCAATCTTCACCACCATCTCAAGCATCCTCTCAAGCTTTAAAGAGGAGTCTTCAATCTTCAAAAAAATTGATCATTCAAGTTCTTCTTCGCGCTTAAAGAGTTCATTTTTCTATTTTTGTTTTAAGCTGAAATTTCTTATCTTGTACTTTTGATTTCTTTATAAGTTTCTTTGGAGGAAAGAAATTTGGGATTAAAGCTTGTCCAAGCCCATAATTAGATATTGTAGGTTTTGATTGATTGGTTCGAAAAACCAACCGATTGATAGTAAGCTCAAAAACTATCAGTATAAGATTGTGGTTGGTGATCCAAAAAACCAACTGAGTTGATAGTAAGCCTAAAAAACTATTGGTGTAAGGTTGTAGTTAGTGATCTTAAAAAATTAATTAAATTTATTCGTAAATCTAAAAAAATAAATACACTGTAGTCGGATGATTATAGTAAAATTTTCAATGGGTGCTTGGGGTGGACGTAGGTGCGGGTTGTACTGAACCACTATAAAATCTTGTATATTTGTGTTATACTTTCTCTTATTCTATTACTTTACTTATCTTGCATACTTTTATTTTGAGCTTAACATAGTTTAATTCTTGCATAGTCTTAATTTTACTGCTGCTCACATTGCATACATACCACCATACCTTTTAGATTAAAATTAAAGCACATGCTTACCTTAGAGTTTAATTTGACTAAAATTTTTAAAGAATCCAATTCACCCTCCTCTCTTGGGTTGCTACCTTTGGGCACAAGTAGTATCAGAGCTGGTGCTCTATTATTAATTGTTAACCTAGCGGTTAAAGAGTAAAAGATTATGACATCCCGGTTGGTTCCTCATTTGCTGAAGGACAATCAATCTCGAGACCAATACTATTTAATGGTGCAAACTACACATATTGAAAAGCACGCATGCGTATATATATTCAAGTACTAGATTATCAACTATGGAGAGTTATAATCAATGGCTCACACACTCCCATAATTAAAGTAAATGGTATTGATGTTCCCAAACCCGAAGCGGATTGGGATGTGATGTGCATGATATGAAACTAATTGAGCTAAATGCAAAGATGATGAACATTTTATATTGTGCACTTAGTATTGATGAATTTAATAAAATATCCACTTGTACATCACTAAAAAAAATTTGAGATAAATTAAAAATTACTCATAAGGTAACAAGCCAAGTTAAAGAGTCTAAATTAACTTGCTTGTTCATAAGTATGAAATGTTTAAAATAAAAAAATATGAATCAATTTTTGATATATTTTTTAAATTTATTGATATTATTAATGATTTAAATGGTCTTGGCAAAATCTACACTAACTATGAACTTGTGTGCAAGGTTTTGAGGTCATTGCTAAAAGAATGGGAAGTAAAAGTGATAGCCATATAAGAAACAAAGATCTCATCAAGCTATCCTTAGAAGAGTTGATAGGTTCACTCATGACTCATAAGTTGAACGAGACTTAAAAGGAGGAAGAAGAAGATCCAAAGAAGATGAAGACCATCGCCTTCAAATCCACTACACACTATAAATAAAGTGATGAATCAGATGAAGGAGAAGATGAAAAGGAGAGTGAAGATAATGAGGATATGACATTTCTCATAAGAAAATTCAAAAAAATTTTCATAAAGAAAAGCTTGAAGAAGAAAGAAAATGAAGAAGAAAGATAAAGAAGAAATATAACATGCTACAATTGCAACAAAAGGGGTCATTATAGGCCTGATTGTCCCTTACTCCAAAAAGCACCCAAAAAGAGCAAAGAATAGAGCAATATCACTGCCAAAAATTTAACTTTTTGTGACGATCAAAGTTGTTGCTGAAACTTGGAATCTTGTCACTGATGGAAATTTTTCTGACAATAAATTATCGTTGCTAGCCGGTCACAATTGCTTCATCGCTAAAACCATCTACGACAACTTAAATTTCTTATCACTGAATCACTTTTTTTTTTTGTGACAACAGAGCTTGTCACTTAATTTATTATTTTCTGTCACAAATACAATGCAACGGGCATGCCTTGGAGGCTAATGTGACAACAGTAAATCTATTTAGAGATAAGTTCTCTTGTCATAGAAAAATCTTACAGAGACAAGAGTTTCATCTATAGCAACTTAACTTATCATAGAAACAAATCATTCTTGTCACAATCCAATAATGTAAATTGGTTTTGGGACAATAATGACATTGTTGAGTGACAAGGCTTCTTGTCACTGAAAGAGCTTAAAATGACAAGAAATTTTGTTTTCATAGAAACTCTCATATGTGACAACTTATCATTGTCATTAAAATTTAGTTACGTCTGTATATATCTACCATTCTTCAATGACAATTTATGGCTATAGACATTCATCTCATTCACAAGCAACTAAGAATCCAAATACATCTCTCAATGTATGCATTTCAGTCGAACATCCAAAATAAAAACCACAAGCTAGAACCAGTAGTTCATAAACACTCCACATTCTACTTAATTGATCAAAACCAATAGTACATGATCCAAGACATTCACATAGTTTCCAACTTCATTGTTTGCAATTCAACAGAACATACAAAATAAATAAAAAAAAACACTAACTAGTACCAATATATAGTTCATAAGCACCCTACATTCTATTTAACTGATCAAAACTAATAGTCTATGACATCTATGTTTCCAAATTGAAGCTAGTTGATGTACTCCTATAATGTTGACAGAAGTAGCTGCCCATATTATTCCTACATATAAACAAGGTTTGGATTAGTAAATGATTGGCTAGGATAAAGTTTTGAGTAATTAAAGTCTAGCTACCTTTTGATAAGCAACAGATTGTCCACTAAAAATAAAAAAGATAAGGCAACTTTATTTTGCATATAATCAGTAAATTTACCCCTCATATTGAAAAGTTGAGACAACAAAAAAGGTTTTCAATCCATGTTTCCAATAGATTACACAAGAAATGAGCTCAGGCATGTTAGCAATTAAACTTCTAAAATAAAAAAATAAAAAAAAATAAAATTGACTATATGTTAAGAACCTCAATTCAAAGTTGTCCTGCCTATAATTACCAAAAATCATGGTCTCACACTCTTAGAATGCAGCACCATTCTTAAGTATACTACAGCTGATTGGTTGTTGTTTACATTCCTCTCTTACAGATCATTGAAAACAAGAAAAAGAAATATCATATCTAACTTTTGTACTTTCTTAAAAGTAAAAAAAATTCTTACTTGATCATACTTGATCAGGGTTCATGCATTGGGGAAGATGAAGCTCTTGATTGGGAGAAAGTTCCAAAAAAGGCAGCCAAGCGAGCTTGGATCATAGCATTAACTTTTTCATTAACTTGTTCTTCCATTTGAGCTTGAATCTCAGCTCTAACCTCATCTTGCAATTGATCTCGAACATCTTCTTTAATGCTATCCACCAACGATTCCTTAGCTTGTTCAACAGTCCTTTGCACCTCTTCTCACACATTTTCATTATACCTAACTCTTTTAGATGGTGCCTTCTTTCCAGCATCTTTGCCATGAAAATATCTAGACTTTTGGCCAAATACTTGTAGTAGTATGTCATCGCGAGTCATTTGGGATTCACCCTCTTGTGTTTGTTGAACAACCTTCTCAAGTTGTTCCTGTAATAGTTTATAAAAGATGAGTTGCCAAAACAATGCATAATGAATTTTATGAGCAACAAAAAAAGTTTTCTAACTAACATGGATCTCCTTGGATTTAGGGTCAAACCATACTAATTCTCCTTTATTTTTCTTAGTATGTTGAATCAACCAAACCTAATCTGGTTGTGCTTTTTCACCCGTTTTTGGATCCCTCTGAAATGAATCACAAAAGAAAAATATTTCATTTAGAATTTTCTAAAACTATTATGTTGAATCTTTAACTTATTCTAAAAATTTACAGTTGATTCTTCAACTTCAGCATAAGATCGGGTGCCACATATATGCTTAGTAACAAGTTTTGCCCTATTTGCTGCATTTTGTTTGCTTATTTTCTACAAACAATGGATGTATGCAACTAACATCATCTATAAATCCAAAATAATGATGTATATATTTTAAATAGAAATAAAATTTTGCAAAAACCTGAAATGCATCAGAGATGAAGTATGCCATCATATATTTTCAATCTTCTAGAGTAACATCCTTAGGAATATTAACCAACCTCTCCTCATCAGATCTGAACTTCTTATATAAATCATGCAAGCGATTTCTCCAACCTCTATAAAGTCATTGCATGGTGGCCAAGACAAAAGCATATAAGCGATATTCATTCCTATCATCTTCCATCTTAAACTTCTCCTAGAAAACACAAATAATATAAATTGTATGTTAATATATATAAATAGAAATAAATAGAATACTAAAATCAATCATAAATATTTAATTTATCTTTACTTGCAACCACATTTGCTCACCTACTCTACTTGCCACATCTAGTTAATTTTTCACAGTTAATGGAGCTTGAGTCCTAACAACATAACCACAAAAATTGACAATAACTCTAGCATTTTCTCCTATTGCTCTCAGTATATCATGAGGAATGCTAACTTTCAATGGTCCATTCTTTGTTCTCATATCAACCTTAATGCATTTGTAATGCCCACACACATTCCTACTTGAAACAGATGCTATAGAAAATAAATTACAATTAGTATAACTAAGTTTAAGTAAGATAAATTAAAATTTTTAGCTACAAATAAAATATTATTATACCAGCATTACTACAATGACTAGAAACTCTTGGTTGAGTTTGAAGTGCCATCCATGCGGTTGACTTTGCTGCAATAAGCATCTGGTCTCGGTGTTCATTTGTCTGCAGGTTTTGTCAATCCCGAAGTTGTGCCTCTTCTTGTGATCGATTTCATCGTAGCCTTTCTCGATGAGATGATGTAACTTCATTTATCTAAAATCTTATATCAATAATATGACCTGCTTGTCCTCATCCACCAATTCGTGCAACTCCTCCTCTACATCTAACCATTTTCTAATAAAATTAATAAGCAAGCTTTTAGTAATAGTTCAACCAATTATAAGCAACATCTACTAGATGTACAAAAAAAATATGAATATGCCATCATAGGATATAAAAATAACATGAATACAATGAAATGATTTAAATTAAAATATCTGTTGGTCATTGCATAATGTTTCTTCTTCCAACATGATAAAAAAATAAAACTCTAATTACAAATAGGCTAATCATCAGGACTATATTTATCAAAACTATATTCAACATGATTGTCTTGATTATCATCTCTTTTACTTTCAACTTCTTCATCTATCTCATCATCATTAATAAAATCATCTAACATTAGATTTCCCCCATCTTTGTCCTTGTTGGGTGAAAAGCTTTATATATGGTTGAACATCATCTCGATGTAGCACTCTTATCAAATTATCATTGTTCATGACTTGGCCGGATTGAAAATTTTATTCTTGTTCCACTTGTTGGTGGACATCATCTTCAATTAAACTATCATCATCATCATCATCATCATCTGCACTATTATCTATAGATGGCACATCGTAAGCATCACGTGGATAAGTTCTTACCATAACAAGTCAATTGCTATCAACTAAATCTTCTATATAGAATACTTGTTTGGCTTGAGAAGCCAATATAAAAGACTCATTAGTGTTCAAAGATCCATGGATATTTACACTTATATATCCATAGTTGTCAACCCTATATCCTCATCCCAATCGGCCAACATCCCACCAATGACATTTGAAAAGAACTACTTTTTTATTTCCCCCATATGACAATTCAAAAATATCATCTAACACTCTATAGTATTCTTTATCAGCAGATGTATCATCTCTTTTTACAAGCACTCCACTATTCTAACTTTTTCACCCAATTGCACGATCTCTTGCATGAATTCTGAATCTATTGATAATGTAAGTTTCTTATCTATGAACTATTTTGAATGGTCTAACAGTCAAGCTTAGAAGATCTTCACTTACTTTGCCTTCAGCTTTAAGCTTTGAACCTATCGAAGATTAATAAATTAAGTCATTATTAGAATAAATAAAAGTAACTTAAAATATTTACCTATATTATATGATACCTATATGTTCATAAAACCAATCTAAAAATTTCTTGTTATGTCTAACCAAGACATTTCTTGAGCTTGCCTCTTCCAATTCTTTTTTATGCTCCCTATGAATGATATAATTAATCAATAATACAGATGATTGAAGTAGAAACAAAGTTCTTTGAAGATTTTCATAATAACAAGATTTTGTTCTTACTCAATATATGGTCAAACTTTCTCATAATTTTGAAGAACATATGCTTAAGCTTGTGTAAACTCTTGAGCATTAAGCTTATAAGACTTAAAAGCTCCTTTCGCATAGCTATTTTTTGCAAAGATTGATAATCCTTGGTATGAGGTAGCTCCATCATCATTTCGTGGGGCTAGATTAAATTTTGCTTCAATACTATTCAAATACCTAGAACAAAATGTAAGGCATTCATTTGCAAGATAACGTCTTGCAATTGACCCCCCTGGATGAGCCTTGTTTCGGACGTAAGACTTTAGTGTCTACAAATACCTAGATTTAAAAGATATTAACTAAGTCAAAGACAATATGACAAGAAACCACATTTAAGTTTCAAAAATCACATTTAAGTTTCAAAAAGTTAAGGATTATCTTTCAACTGGATATATCCATCTATATTGAACGGTCCACCAATTTTAGCCTCACTTGCCAAGTGAATTAGTAAATGAATCATAATATCAAAGAAAGCTAGTGGAAATATTGTTTCAAGCTTACACAGAGTTATAATAATATCATTCTCTAGCTGATTTAGATCTTGCACTTTCAATGACTTTGAGCATAAATTTCTAAAGAAGTTAGCTTAATCAGTGGCTCACAAATAGACCTAAGCAATAATCCCCGAATTGCAATCGAAAGTATTTGCTGCAAAAAGATATGATGGTCATGGCACTTTAAGCTTGAAATCTTCTTCTCATTTATATTCACACATGTTGATATGTTAGAAGAGAATCCATCAAGAACCCTTAGATTAGATAAGAAATTACAAAAGGCTATCTTCTCTTGTGGAGATAATGCATAAGTTGCAACTGGCACCTTCAATTTACCATCTTCAATATAAGGATGAAGATTGTTCCTAATGTTCATATCTACAAGGTCAAAACGGCTCTTCAATGTATCTTTTGTCTTTCCTTTTACATCTGTCACAGTTTCTAAAATGTTAGAGGAAATGCTCCTCACAATATGCATTACATCAAGATTATTGCATAATTTGAGATCCTTCCAATAAGGCAATTGAAAGAATATACTCTTCCTTCTCCAATTGTAAGCATCATTAAAATCATCACGCTTACACTTTTGACCCTTTCCAAAAGTAACTTCTTTTAAATTGTGCAGCTGATCCAACACTCCATCACCAGTTAGCACCTTAGGTGCATCTCTACATTCACATTTTCCATCAAAAGACCTTTTATTATGTCACCATGAATGACTCTTGGGTAAGAACCGATGATGTCCTATGTAGCAAATCTTATTTCATATTAAAAGAGAGCAAGTGTCTTTGTGGCAACAAGGACAAGCTAGTTTTTCTTTAGTCATCCACCCAGATAAATTATCATATGTAGAAAAATCATTAATAGTCCAAAGGACAGTAGCATGTAATTTGAAATTTTGTCATGTATGAGCATCATATGTCTCTACTCCTACATCCCATAACTCCTTCAACTCTTCAATTAAAGGTTGTAGATATACAACAATATCATTTTTGGGGCACTTAGGATCTAGAATAAGAAGTGTCATCATAAATAAGGATCTTTCATGCACTACCGTGGAGGCAAATTATAGCTACTAGCACATCTTTGTTAAAGATCATCAGTAAGTTATTTTCAATCCTAGTGCAAAGATGACAAAATCGATTATCATAGGACAAGAGAGACACCGATCAACCTAGCAAATTAAGTGCAAAGAAATGCAGATGCTTTAAATAAGAGATAGGCAGAGAAACATAAGATCCCATGAAATGAACTCCAACAAACCTTTCAAACCCAATTCAAGAAGGCATCAATTAGCCAATTTCACAACATCAAACCCTAACAAATCAACACAAAACTCCTTCTTTACAGCATCAACAATAGATTAAATAAAAATTTGTTACCAATCAACCAAAATCAAAATAATAGCAAGATTGGAGATGGAGAACCATATGCAAAAAAATATAGAAAATTTATTAAAAAATCAGATGAATGGAGAATGTTTTTTTATTACCCTAGGATAAAGAAAGTCAGAGTGGGATGGTGATAGGGCTTCTCTTGATCAAGCTTTCCTAGATTACACTTAAAAAAAAAAGCAACATAATGAGGCTTGGGAGATGGTGGTTTTCGAACCAAACCTCAAAAAATTTTGATGATGGTGGAGTAGTTAATTGACACCCCAGAGAAGGAGAGAAGAAGCTCAGAGACAAGATCGTTAGAGAAGAGGTAGAATCAAAGAAGGTTGGAGTCCGAAGAGGATAAGGATGAGGCAGAGAGGCAAGTTCGTCAGTGGAGGAGGGGGACCCGGCTCGAGAGAGAAAGAGATCAACAGAGAGGAGGAGGAGGAGACAAAGAGGCATATTTGATTTAGATGGTAGGGGTGATGAGAATTAATTTATGGCAATGCTTCATGGCTTCCCACGATGTCTTTGCACACCAAAAGGTTTCCCATCAGGGATTTGGTGCACCCATTACACCTATGCACGAATGATTTTTTTAATAATTTTATGTTTTAGTGACAAGTAAATGTTGTCACTAGATATTTTTTTGACAGAAAAATATTTTCTATGGCAAGTAATTATTGTCATCGATGCCTTTCAATGACAGAATTTCAATTATTGTCACAAATAATATTTTTTTTCTCAACCAATATTTTTGTTTTTGGCATTTTTATTTAGTGACAGGTTCTAGTGACAAGAAAAAAAATTTTGTTAGTAAAAATTAACAATCTATGACAATAATATTTGATTGTCATTACAATAAATCAACTGATGCTAATTAGTGATGAGCATAATTTATTGTCATAGAATATTTATTTTTAGTGACAAAAATTTTCTTTGCCACAAAACACTTGCCACTGTAGATAAGATTTTTTGTAGTGAATATTAGGGATTTTGGAAGATAGTGACACTTCAAGTTCGGATGAGGAAGATGAAGTAGCAAATCTTTGCCTCATGGCCACTGAGGATGAGGTATATGATAAAAACTCTTTTTAATTTATATTTGATGAATTATATGAAGCCTTTAATGAATTAATGGATGAATTTAATAAATTGAGGCTGAAAAATAAAAAGCTCAAAATGTCAAAACTTCTCTTAACTGAAGAAAAGAATAAGCTTTTAATTGAAAAAAAAGATTTCATGAAGGAAAAGAAAGCATTAATTGAAGAAAAAGAGACTATCACAAATTCTGAAAAATATTTGATTGAAAAGAATGAGACATTAAGAAAAGAAATTGAATCATTAAAGTCTATGCTCGAAAAATTTATTATTGGCTCACAAAAGCTTCAATTAATTTTAAATAATCAAAGGGTTGTTTTCAATAAAGCTGGAATTAGATTTAATCTCTTAAAAAAAATAAAATTTGGTTAAGAATATATTTGAAAAAACTTTATTTAAAAATAATTCCATTAAATATTTTAAATATAACCAAATTGACCACAAAATTTTAAAGTGTAATATTAAAAGAATTGACCACACATTAGTCAAACAAATTTGGGTTCCAAAAGAAACCATTTGCTCTAACCCCCATGGACTCAAGATATCTTGGGTATCAAAAATTACTAAATAATTTTTGCAGATGTACCAAAGATCCAATGGAATGAAAAGAGAAAATTTCTTATGGATGGATGTCTTGAAAATAAAATTGGATGGATGATGATGATTGGTAAATCTAAATTGTTCTTTCATCATGCAATCATCATTTACTGAATATATTCTGATTAATTAATTAATTTTGATGATTTATTAGTACTTGCAATAATTGTGTTCCATGAATTGAATACTTGGACATATTGATTTTACATTAAATTCAAAATTCATATGTCTTCTCCTATGAATCATGTGTAGTTGATATAGGCATATGCTCTCTTAACTCTTCATATGTTGTTATGTATGTGAAAAACTTAAATTAAAATGAAGATAATTGTATGTAAATTTATTTGATTGCAAAAATGACAAATAAACAAATCTTTGACATTCCCCCAAAAGATGCCTAACTACCAAAATTTTCTAAGAGGATAGTATATTGACTCACAACTATATCGTGATTCTTTAGGAAGTAAAAGTAGTATCTTATAGACTCTCTAAGATATCTAATGAAATGAGTCCTATAGGACCTAGCCTCTAACTTGTTCACCTGTAGTCGCTTGACATAGGCTGGATATTTTCAAATCTTGATGTGATCAAGACTCGATTTCTTACCAAGCCATATCTCATACGGCATGGTAGAAATAGATTTAAAGGAAATCCTATTCAATAGGTAAATAGAAGTAAGCAAAGCATGTCCATAAAGAAATAAAGGAAGATCGATGAAGTTCATTATGGACTCAATTATACTTGATAGGGTTCGATTCCTTCATTCTGACACCTCATTGCATTTAGGTATTCTCAGAGGAGTCCACTGTGAGACTATGCTATTTTTTTAAAATAGTTTAGAAACTTTCACTAAGGTAAACACCTCCTTGATCTGATTAAAAACTTTTAAAGAGTTTTCTAATTTGCTTCTTTATCTTATATCTGAATTTTTTGAACTTTTCAAAGACTTTAGATTTATATCTCATACATATATCCATACTGTAAATAATCATCGATAAAGACAATGAAGTAAAGATAACTACCTCTGGCTTATATATTGAATGGGCTACACATATCAGTGTATACCAGGATAAGTATCTCAGTGGTCCTCCCCTCTTGTCTTACAAAAGGTTGTTTGGTCATTTTTTCTTGAAGATAGAACTCATAAACTGGATAGGACATTAGCCAAGAAGCCCATCTTTCTCTAATCTGTTCATCCTATTCTCTCCAATATGACTAAGTTTGAGGTGCCATATATACTTTAGTTTCATCTCATTTTTAGATCTCTCAAATCCTATGGCACTCACTATCTACTTAAAAATATTCACAGATACATCCATATGCAAGTGACATATTTTCATGAGTAGGTCTAACACACCTTCTGAAGATGTGTTCTCCTTGTTCTTCAGGAACACTAGGTATACAAGATAATTTCTTTTTCAATGGCCTTCAACATTGCAGTGAAAACACTTTTTCTTGTTAGCGACCTTCTTCTTAGGAACTTTCCTTTTTGGCTTGCTCTTGGTCTTTTGCTTTTTTATGGGCTTCTTCTTCCTCTAATTAGTCTCACTTTTAGAAGAGAAGTAGCCTTCTCCATAGTAAGAACTATGGCCTTTGAACCTTTAAAAGCCCCTTCAACAGTTACCAACATGTTTAACAATTTGGCCTCGGTGCAGTCAATCTTATTTATAATGATAGTTTACTATAAACAATCCTTATGAATTAGAAAGGGATTATAGGATCAAATCTATTAGCAATTCTTTATGCATATCATGCTGAGCTTCTCAAACTCCCCCAAGTCCTTGCCCGCTGTCAACCAATGATCATGGACAGACTATCCTTTGGTCAACTGTTGGACCATTTGGTAACATGGAGATATCTTGGTTGAAAATTTAGCTTAACTTCTAGAAATTTAAAACTATTTTAGGTTGTTGAGTCAATCTTTATAATTGATTTTGGTTAGTTGATTGGTTTCAAGTATGCGAGCTAGAGGGTTAGAAGCTGACATTTTATTTTGTAGAGAGTAAAAATTCAAGTTAGATTTTTATATTTAATTTTAATATTTATTTTTATTTTTTTTAAAAAAATAAATATACCTCCAACTATTTTCTTTGTTGGGATTATGTCCTAAAATCAATCGTGTGACGATTGAGTTCATCCTTGTATATGAATTATTGATTATTGAATAATAGTTATTCTGATATTTTTTATCATAAAGTGACATCTTCCTTGAACTCTTGTACTGTGATGAAGTTTCTAGAACTATGCTAGTGTACGATAAAGAGAGAATTTATCGTATAGTTCTTAAACAAATTCGCGACCAAATGATACATCATTACGGAATGATGACGTTTATTGAGTGAAGGTCATTGTGTGTCATATGGGTTGGTTATCCTCTTAACCAAGGAGTGTGGTGACACTGGTATGGCATACAGATGAGATGTAAGGATACATCATCACTAAACAAGTGACTCATCTGCTGAGCGTTCTGCTGTCAAGAGCTGCTCGCAAAATATATGGGTATAAATATCCTTCAGACTTGAGATCACCATAGTGACTTGCAAGTAACTCACTGTGCTTTAGTGCCGAACTACCTGAATTTTTAATGCAGTGACAGAAGGCTACTAGGTACAGTCAAGTACTTACAAAGTCTGTGTGTAGATCAAGATGAGATTGATCCCTTCGGATTATTGGAGTTGATGTATTACTATATTTTAATTTAGTAAAGCCTTGGCTAGGGTAATCCATGAGATAGATTTGAAAGATTGAAATATAATGTGGATGAAGCAATCTCAGTTGACAGTTAACCTGAGATCATCCTAGAGCATCCAGGGTCAAAAGGATGAATTATGCGGTAACCATGAGTATGGGTTATGAAATATTTTTTTATGATAATTTGATCTATTTGGACATCAAAAACCATTGCAAGATGGTATCCTGATTAGTACAAAAATTGGTTCCTATGCTACCGGCTTAGTGTTTAAACCTATGGAGTCACGCACACAAGTCAGACAAAGTAGGAAGGAATTGACCTATGTTTATATGTCCAATCTGAAAGTACTTGACTTGATTGAATATATAAGCTAACTTGATTGAGAATTGAGTTATGGGTCAAACAAAATTGAAGAGTTGACTATGTCTAGCTAGCACTATACATAAGGTTCAGGTTCAATCTCGAGGATGAATAATTTCTATCTATGATTCATGAAACATATGAAAGATTGGATTTAAGTACTAATTAATTTTAGATTAGATCTGAATTAATTAGACTTAAATAGATTCAAAATTTAAGTTAGACTTGATACAAAAGTCCTAAAGAGTTTAGGATTGACAGCCTTTTGAAATTATTTCGAACCGACTTCGAATTAGAATCGAATCAGATCTGTTTTGGATGAGATATGAGTATTCCTACTTGCACTGAAAATACCTACTTATGAAGCATGACCAAAAATTAGTTTAGTACTTATTTGGGGTGTCCCAAGTGGATGTGAGAGTGGGTGCAAAGTGGATGTCATAAGTGATGGCAATTATATCTCATATAGGAGTCCTTCTTTCATGAGCATTGGATCAATTCAAATCAGATTTGAATAAAGAGTTCTCCTCTCATTGGGTCATGAGAATCATCTATAAATAGAGAGAATCTCTACCTATGGATGAGAGAAGAGAATAGAATAGCAAACAAATCAAATTGAGAGAAGAAAAAAAGAGAGAGAGACAGGAGTGTGAAGTGAGAGGTCCTTCATCTTCTACATCTCTCCCTTTGTTGTCGCCTCCTCTCTTTGGGCGTGGATCCTTCTTAGACATCCTACCTACTGGTGTGAGGTATCACATCATCATATCTCATCTCTCGATTGATTATGTATGCGAAGCCAATTGGATTGAAGTTCATCCTACTTTCCTACGGTGTCTGACGTGCATGCGAAGTAGAGGGTATGTATATCCAGATCTCTATGAAGGTTTATATCAGATAATTTGAGATTTGATTCTTAGTTTTATTATGATTCAGATAAAGATTTGATCCTTAAATAAGTAGAATATTAAAAAAAAATTTTAGATGCAACCTGGGCATTCTGGAGAAAAATTGTTCCCTTCCCTTCAATTGTTATCAGAGTAGGCTTGAAATATATGCATATAAAATAAAATTTTTTGTGATTATTTACATGAGATATAATTGAGATTTTTTGTATAACATTAAATCTTATTTAAATATATTTATATAAAATTTTTGATCTAATTTTGATTGGGTTAGAGGAGCCTAATCAATAGTTGATTGAGGTTGTTATAAATCTACCATAATAGAATTCTGCTGTTGCTGAATTTTTGATAAAAAATAATATGAATTAAATATCTATTTTAAATTTATTTTAATAAAATTTTATTTTTTATTATTTTTTTATGAAGTGAGGATTATTTTAGATTTAAATTGAGTCTATTTCGATAAATATTTAGATCTGAATCCTATCATAATTCAGCATTGCATGAAAATAAATTTTATCAAAAATTAATTCCTTATGCATTCATATTTATATCTAATTACTTTTTATTTGATATTAAATCTAAAATTAATATTTTATAATCAGTATAAGATAAGTTTTAGATTTGATATGATGTATATGATACATCAAATCTAATTGGATTAAATGAAGAATATAATTGATGAGATCAAGGATATGTTCATGACATAAAATAGTTTTGTCAATAATTACATGTTGATGTAATTATATATGAAATTAGATTTCAGATCTTAGTAGCCTAGTACTTGGATTGATGAGATCACCAGACCATTCAGTCATAAGAAATTGAAGAGATTAATCTCTCTTTTGCCTATTTGATGGGTTCTCTTATGACGTGTAGGGGTATCGTTGTGATCTAATTTTATAAAAAAAAAAAATAAACAGACTTTTATATATTATTTTGATCATAAATATATTTAGATTAGATCTAAAGTGATTCATAATTTATTATAATAGAATAAAATTTAGATATAAAATTATTTTAGATCTAAATTACATGTTATATATGATGTAATTGGTATTGATCTAAAAGTTATTATGATACATGAGATGTATGAATAAAATTTAGATCATACCTATGTATGTTTAATTGTTAAACATATTATGAAAATTTATTTTTATGTATTGAAACATATAGTATGCTTCACTTGAAATCTTTGTAGAATAGTTCTACAAATTAAAACACACGTTTCACACACTTAATTTTGAATTAAGTTTGAATGATCTAGAATTGAGCATTAAGACACCATATAATATGATGAGCAAAGGGTTAGCATGAATCAGGTCCTTTTAATGGGTTAGACCTAGGGTTAGAAATATATATGGACCAAGTAGAGAAATTAATTAAATCTAATCAAGTGTTGAATTATATTAGGTCAGTATTTTTCTAAATCAATATTAATAGTTGAAGTTTGATCAAGTCCATGTGTTTGACCCTAATAAATGGACCATGATCATGGCTCCGTGGTTGAGCCCGAATCTTCTGGTGTGCCAAATCAAAACTAATTAACCATTTGGTATCTAAGATAAGTTTGGTAGATTCGATCCAGTGATTTTTAATTGGGAGCTATTCACCTAGATGCATCTACAGTGAGTTAAGGGCAGATCCCTCTCGTTGATCTCACTTATCTGATCAATATGGTAGATTATGTTTTGATTAGATCACTAGTTGATTGGTGCAGACCCATGCCATTAAGGTGAATCAGTGTGATTGATTTAGGTGTCTTTAGACCAGCTTGTGTTTAATCCTTTACATAACTTGATGAAGTCAGTGGAAGGATTTGCAGCTTGCAGGTCGACTTCTTCTCTTATTCTCAGATCAATGAAATCAAATCTTCTAAATTATTAGGTCCATAAAGTGATAAAGTTATGAGATTACTTGATTATTACCTTCTATTAAGGTGTGTGATAATGAGTCTAATATTCCAAATAGGTATTGGAGGCACCACACGTCTAGTGTCTATTACGGATTGAAATTGTCATTCATCATATGACCATCATGATGAACCTTCAGATCAATGCTTAGGTTGGTCAAGCCACACTCGGGCCTGGACATTTGTTTGTTGGATGCACTTGATGTGTCATGTTAATGGTTGGACCTAACCAAGATTTTCAGTGGAGGTGCCACACGCCTGCTGAAGGGATGTCTGGGGCAAAACCCAATGATAGAAGTTGTTTGGAGAAACAATTGGTTATGAACCTACCTATGGATGCACTAGGATTAGCTGAGCCACACTCAGACCCGAATGCAGTCTATGTAGATTCTAGTACCCACTAAAAAATTAATGTAATTCCTCGAGTTGGAGGTAGAGGCTACGAATTCACAAAAAATAGTGAGAGGACCTTTAGACTAAAGTCCATATCTTTAGGATTAAAAAAAAATAATTCATATACCAATAGGCTAATATTTTTTTTTTTAGTTATGGCCAACACACTATCCCTCCGTTCACTGTTGGACAGCGACAAGCTCACCGAACCTAACTTTGATAGCTGGTATCGAAAGTTGAAGATCGTATTGGAGCATGAGAGGATTTTGTATGTCCTTACGGATTAGGCACCTGAAAAACCCGAGCCAATGCTCCTCGTGCTGTGAGAGACACTTACATGAAGTGGCTCAATGATCGTACGACTGTGCATTGCATAATGAGTGCAGCTATGAATGATGAACTTAGTCGTAAGTTTGAGGATGCATAGCCTGAGGAGATGATTCAAATATTGAATGAGTCCTTCAGCACCTTTAAGGATACGGAGAGACATAAAATCTCCTACGCAGTGTTCAATACTCGTATGCGAGAGGGAGCTTCAGTCACCGATCATGCATTATACATGATTGAGCAGATTGAATGCCTTAATAAACTTGGCTTTCCGTTATATGAACAGTTAGGTAAGGATGCTATCCTCAATTTGCTACCGAAATCCTACCTATCCTTTCTCAATCATTATAGAATGACGAAATCTACAGTAAATTATCATGATTTGTTTGGGTTATTGCAGACTTTTGAGAAGGATCACCAGCTCCAAAAAGAGCCAGTGAATTTAGTGGGAGGTTCATCTGCGGGGCATCAATCCTCTAGAAGAGGAAAGAAGAAAAATATGTAAAAATCTCATGCCGTCGATCCCAAGTAGAGCAAACGGTCAAAAGTTGATAAGAGCCAGGTAGAGTGCTTCTTCCGTAAAAAGCTGGGTCATTGAAAAAGGAATTGTCCTGCTTATATAGCCACCCTTGACTCAAAAAAGCCTAAGAACAAGAGAAAGAGGCAAGTGGTTGCTTCACAAGGTATTTATATGATAACATCTTATAATTTTTCTATTTGTGATACTACTACCTGGGTATTGGATACCGAAAGTCTTATTAATATATGTAATTCATTACAGAAACTGCAGGTAAGTAGAAAATTTCGAGAGGGTGAGCAGTTCCTTAACATTGGAGATGGAAGCCTTATTCCAGTTCTGGTTTTGAAAACTTTGCAGCTTGTCTTCGAGTCCAGTAGTATTATGTTAGATGATTGTCATTATTGTCCCTCCTTTATGATGAATGTCATCTCTGTAGGCCTTTTGGCCAAACTTGGTTATAAGTTTATAATAAAAGATGATTTTTGTGATATCATTATGAATGATACTACAATTATACATGGACAATTAAAATATGACATATACATAATATCATGGTCTGTTAGTGTAATGTACATACCTAGTAAACACTCCAAAATAGATAATGTTAGCGAATCCTACCTTTGGCATTGTAGGCTTGGTCATGTGAATAAGAATAGAATTGATAAGTTGATTAAAGAATGTGTCCTTGAGATAGATGATTGTGAATCATTGCCTACCTATAAATCTTATCTACTTGGTAAGATGACTAAGTCACCTTTTAAAAAAAAAGGTGAAAGAGTCAGTGATGTCCTAGGTCTAATACATACTGATGTATGTGGGCCTATGAACATAAGTGCCAGAGGAGGATACTACTACTTCATTACTTTCACAGACGACCTATCGAGGTATGGGTATGTCTATATTATGAAGCATAAGTCAGAATCATTTGAAATATTCAAACGATTCCGTACTGAAGTAGAGAAACAAACTGAAAAGAGTATAAAGATCCTTCATCAGATTGAAGAGGTGAATACCTCACCAGTGAGTTTCTGACATATCTGAAAGAGAATGAGATTCTCTCATAATGGATCCCTCTTAGAACACCATAATATAATGGTGTGTCTGAGAGGAGGAATCGAATCTTGTTAGATATGGTCCGATCTATGATAGACTTTTTTCAGTCTGTCAATATCTTTTTGGGGATATGCTCTAGAGACTGCCTGCTATATTTTGAATAAGGTGCCCAGCAAGTTTGTCGATAAAACTCCATATAAGATATGGACTGGACATAAGCTGGTGCTCTCACATCTTAGGATCTGGGGGTGTCCAGCTTATGTCAAGTATTTAAAGACATATAAGCTTGGATCGAAGTCCGATAGATGCTTGTTCGTAAGGTATCTAAAAGAAACTAAAGAGTACTACTTCTATCTCGCTACAGAATAAAAGGTATTTGTCAGCAGTCGGGCAGTCTTTTTGAAAAAGAAGTTTCTTGGTGAAGGAGCTAATGTCTGTAAAATTGAACTTGATGAAGTTCATGAGGTGGTAGGACAGACACATACAGAATTGGATTCGATTGGTGAATTGAATCCAGAGCCAATAGAGGCACCATTAAGGAGATTCGATAGAGTACCGCATCAACCGGTCAGATACTATAATTTTTTGATCCAGGATGGTGATTCTATTGAACTTGATCAGAATGATGAGGATCCGATCACCTATATGGAGGCCATGCAAAGGTCCGACTCTCAAAAATAGCTTGAGGCCATGAAGTCTGAAATAGAGTCCATGGAGATCAATAGTGTTTGGATACTAGTTGATCTGCCCAAAGGGATAAAATTCATAGGGTGTAAATGGATTTTCAAGAGAAAAAGAGCAGCGGATGGGAAGGTAGAGACCTATAAAGTCCGTCTAGTTACTAAGGGTTACCGTTAGCGTTATGGTATTGACTATGACAAGACATTCTCTTCTGTGCCAATACTCAAATCCATTCGGATTATGCTTGCTGTCGCTGCACACTTAGATTATGAGATCTGGCATGTGGATGTCAAAACTGTTATTCTTAATGGAGAGCTGGAAGAAGAGGTGTATATGATGCAACCTGAAGGATTCACATCCACAGACGAGTCGAAAGTGTGTAAGCTGAAAAGATCAATTTATGGACTTAAGCAGGCATCGAGGAGTTAGAACATGTATTTTGATAAAGTAATTAAAACGTATGGCTTCGTTAGGAATGAAGAAGAGCCTTGTGTCTACAAATGGGCTTCCAATTCTGTGGTCATTTTTCTTGAGCTGTATGTGGATAACATACTGTTACTAGAAAATGACATCCCAACTTTGCAGAGTGTGAAGCTATGACTATCATCATAGTTCTCCATGAAGGACTTGAGAGAAGCATCCTACATCTTAGGGATGAAGATCTATAGGGATAGACCTAGAAGATTGCTTGGATTATCCTAATCCACGTATTGATACCTTGTTGAAGCAGTTTAATATAGATAATTTTAAGAAAGGCTATCTTCCGATAGGCCATGGAATTACTCTTTTCAAGAAGGATTGTCTGATAACTCCTGAAGAGAGAGAGCGTATGAGTAGAATACCATATGCTTTGGTAGTGAGATCTATCATGTACGCTATGACATGTACAAGATCGGATGTGGCCTATTCACTAGGGGTAGTGAGTAGGTACCAGTCAGATCTGGATGAGAAGCATTGGAAGATTGCAAAAGCAATTCTTAAGTATTTGAGAAATACTAAAGATCAATGGCTTATCTATGGAGACTCTGATCTGAAACTTGTGGGATATACTGATTTCAGTTTTTAATCAGATTGTGATGATAGCAGAAGTATGTCGGGCTACGTATTTACCTTCAATAGAAGAGCTACTTGCTGGAAAAGTTTCAAGCAATATACTGTGGTCGATTCTGTATGCGAAGTGGAATACATTGCTGCATTGGATGCTGCAAAAGAGACGGTGTAGTTGCAAAAGTTTATTATCAAGTTATGAGTTGTACCTTCTATTGATGGTCTTGTCATGCTGTATTGTGATAGCTCTAGTGTCATAGCTTAGGCGAAAGAACTTAAGTCGCACCATCGCACTAAACATGTTCTGCGTCGCTATCACCTAGTATGAGAGATCGTGAACCGAGGTGATGTCGAGCTTCAAAAAATTGATGGAAAGGAGAACTTAGCCGACCTCTTCACTAAAACTCTCAGAATCAAAGAATTCGATGACTTCAAATAGAAGATGGGTATAAGATACTGCCCCGATTGGCTTTAGTCCAAGTGAGAGTTGTTGGAAATTGTGTCCTAAAATCAATCGTGTGACGATTGAGTTCATCTTTATATATGAATTATTGATTATTGAATAATAGTTATTCTGATATTTTTCATCACAAAGTGACATCTTCCTTGAACTCTTGTACTGTGATGAAGTCTCTAGAACTATACTAGTATACGATAAAGAGAAGATTTATCATATAGTTCTTAAACAAGTTCGCGATCAAATGATATGTCATTACGGGATGATGACATTTATCGAGTGAAAATTGTTATGTGCCATATGGATTGGTTGTCCTTGTTGTGATCTAGGTGGTGTGCCCAAGGCCCAGGGGACCAAGGCTAAGGCCAAGGTCCAT
Source organism: Elaeis guineensis (assembly GCF_000442705.2). Taxonomy (NCBI): domain Eukaryota; kingdom Viridiplantae; phylum Streptophyta; class Magnoliopsida; order Arecales; family Arecaceae; genus Elaeis; species Elaeis guineensis. Next base: position 112,634,757 of record NC_026000.2, on the reverse strand, counting down.
CATTCATGAGGGCTTCATGGATGCTCTAGGGCTAGTTGGGCCCTAGGTTGAAAGGCTGTGGGCCTTTCAGGTTCTTGAGGTCTAGGTTATGTAGGCCTCAAGGGACCAACTCTTTATGAGCCAGGTCTGGACCCAGGATAGGTGAGATTAGGTCGAGTCATGGGTGTACATGGGCTTGGGTTAACCTAATCTCCCATAGAATTGGTCAAGGGAGTTTTGGGTTTGGGTCACATGACCCTGTGTTTATATATACATGTACTGTGTATAGGTTTGATTAAGCCAAAGAAAATACAGAACTCTTTCTCCCAAGTCTCTCTCTCTCTCTTCTCCCTCTCTCTCCAGCCATTCTCCATGCCCCAGGAGCAAGAAACCCTAGGGTTTCTTACCGCCAGGTCCATAAAAGGAAAGAAAAGCAAGGAGGTGCTAGCCCCTTCCCTCTTGCAGCCTCGACTCTCTCTCTTCTCCCTCTCTTGTAGCCATCCAAATATCAGGTCTAGGATCTGAAATCTCTTGCGAAGAGGTTGGTATAAGTCCCTCTCAGATCTGGAGTTGATCTGAGATCGTTTGAGGTGCGGGTGAGATCTCCATCAACAGATCTACAGGAAAGGCTGCAGCAGGATAGATCTGTAAGGTCTGTCTCCATCTACCTTCTTCCTTATCTAGAATACCCTGATTTAAGATCTATAAATTAAAAGACCTCAATCCAGGCCTGGTCTGGTTGGGTATCAGATCTTGAATTTTTTAGAGGTGATTTCAGAGGCATTCTTCATCCGGAACGAAAGGCTGACGAAGAAGATAGCAACCAGGCTGATTTCGTCAAGGGCCTTAGATCGGGTCCAGAAGTCTCCAGATTTGTGTGTTGCTGATTTTGCTACACCCAAGGTTCGTGGGAGGAGCTGGAATCATGCTCCAATAGTTGGTATCAGAGCCACGGTGGTGAGGAAGCAGTTCCAAGTGCGAGAAGTTGAAGATCCCAAGTGTTGAAAATTTTCAGCAAGGTACCATCAAGGTATATTCTACACTTCTTGATTTTATATTGCTTGTTTGGCTTAGATCCAGTCATGGGCAGCAATATGAAGGTCGATGTCAAGAAGTTTGATGGCAAGAAAAATTTTTTCATGTGGAAAATTTGGGTGGAGGATCTTCTGGTGCAAGCAGATCTGGATCAGGCTTCGGATGAGAAGCCTGAGGGAATGACAGATAGACAGTGGGCATCGTTGGAGAAGAAAGCATGCTCGATGATCAGAGGATGTTTGGCGGATGTAGCGTTGTATTCGATGCTGGAAGAAAAGACCTCGAAGGGCCTTTGGTCGAAGTTACACACCATGTATATGGGAAAGAATATGTGCAACAAGTTAATGCTGAAGAAGAGGTTGTACAGTCTTCGGATGCAGGAGGGATCTGATGTGATTGGCCACATTCAGAGGTTCGACCAGTTGTGCACGGAGTTGATGAATATCGGGGTGAAGCTGGATGAGGAGGACAAGTCCCTGTTGCTTTTGTGTTCGCTTCCAGGATCATATGACTCTTTGGTGACTACACTGCTCTACGGCAAGGAGACTCTGGAATATGAGGACATGGTCTCGATGCTGAGGTCTAATGAGCAGAGGAAAAAGTTGACCAGAGATCGGGCTCCCCAGGAGGGTTTGGCAGTAGGGGAGAGGACAGGTAGAGGTAGAGGCAGAAGCAAGTCCAGGGGGCGGTCCAAGTCCAGGAAGGGAAAGAAAGAGATGAAATGCTTCAAGTGCAACGAGTTCGAGCACTTCAAGCAAGAATGTCCACTATGGAAGTGCAAGAAGGGAGAAAGAAGTGGCTCAGAATCAGTGAGTGCAGTTGTTGGGCAATAGGTGGAGGATGATCTACTTGTGGTATCAGATGGTCACAGGCATTACACAGAGGAGTGGACACTAGACTCTGCGTGCTCACATTACTACACACCACACAGGTCTTGGTTTGCGACATACACCAAGACAGATGAGGGATCAGTGACTCTAGATGACAATCATCCTTGCAAGGTGGCTGGGATAGAGACAGTCAGGGTAAGGATGTTTGATGGGATTGTGAGGATATTGACAAATGTAAAGCACATCCCAGAGCTGAAAAAGAATCTGATGTCACTTGGCTATTTGGAGCGCAGTGGATACAGCTTCAGCAGTAGGGCTAGAAGCAGAGTCCTGAACATCTCCAATGGAGCT
>NC_026000.2:112553064-112632462 GCF_000442705.2 Elaeis guineensis | reverse complement strand
CCAGCAGGAGCGATCTGGATCGAAGACTGATATCGGTGTTGCCCTACATAAGCCCAAGAGGACCATCAGGCAACCAGACCGATATGACTTCGAGGAGATGCTGTCATATGCCCTGGTGACAGTGAATGGAGACCCATATATATATCAGGAGGCTATTGAGAGCCAGGACAGAGAGCGGTGGGTCTAGGCGATGTCCAAGAAGATGCAGTCTCTCCACAAGAACCAGACGTGGTGATTAATGCAGTTGCCACAGGGGAAGAGGCCCATTGGCTGCAAATGGGTCTACAGTCGCAAGGAAGGGCCTTCAGAGTAGGGAGGTATCAGATTCAAGGCGAGGTTAGTGGCCAAGGGATACTCTCAGAAGGAAGGCATCGACTTCAGCGAGGTCTTCTCTCCCGTCGTCAGACAAACTTCCATCAGAGTGTTGCTGAGCATTGTAGTAGCTCAGGATTTAGAGCTGGAGCAGATGGATGTCAAGACGGCGTTCCTCCATGGGCATTTGGAGGAGAGGATTTACATGGAGCAGCCATCCAGTTTCAGGGATCCAGGATCAGAGGGAAAGGTTTGTTTGTTGCAGAAGTCACTGTACGGGCTGATGCAGTCGTCGAGGCAATGGTACAAGCGGTTCGACTCCTATGTACATAGCATTGGACTTTTCAGGTGCAAGTTTGATCCCTGTGTTTATGTTTAGTCTCTTGAGGATGGTTCTAGGGTGTTCCTACTCTTGTATGTGGATGACATGCTTATAGCATGCAAGAGTAGGAAGGTTGTGCAGGATCTGAAGGCATCCTTATCTCGAAAGTTTGAGATGAAGGATTTGGGCACTGCAAGGAAGATCCTAGGCATGGAGATTTTCAGAGATCGAGCCCAGAGAGTGCTGCATCTATCTCAGGGGGGCTACATACAGAAGGTCTTAGAGAGGTTCGGGATGAAGGGAGCAAAGCCGATGGAGCTGCCACTTACCGGTCACTTCAGACTTTCGAAGATCATGGTGCCACAGACTGAGGTGGAGGCTTAGGAGATGGAGATAGTTTCTTATGCTTCAGGAGTTGGGAGCTTGATGTATGCGATGGTCTGTTGTAGGCCAGACATCGCTCATGCAGTGAGTCAGGTTAGCAGGTTCATGGCGCAGCCTGGCAGGGAGCACTGGAGAGCTCTGAAGTGGATATTCAGATACCTGGCGGGTTTAGTTGGAGTTGGCATCTGCTACGGACAGTGAGGAGGTGCAGTGGGATACTCTGACATGTTCAGGGAGGCTCAGGGGCTGATTGGCGGTTATGTAGATGCAGACTTCGATGGAGATGTGGATACCCGGAGGTCTACGACAGGCTTCATCTTTAGCCTGTATGGAGGTCCTATTTCTTGAAGATCGAGTCTGCAGCCTATCACGGCCCTATCCACTATAGAGGTGGAGTACATCGGGCTGACAGAAGCAGCTAAGGAGGCAATTTGACTGAAGGGTTTGTTGACGGAGATGGGCCTTACTTAGGAGGCCATTAGAGTGCACTGTGATAGCCAGAGTGCACTTCTATTAGCACAGAACTCAGTCTATCATGCAAGGACAAAGCACATCGACATTCGATATCATCGGATTAGGGAGCTTGTGGAGGATGGCGAGGTGGAGCTAGTAAAGATACACACCAAGGAGAACCCAGTTGATGCACTTATGAAGGTACTTCCACGGGACAGCTTTCAGAGATGTGTTGAGCTGATTCGGCTGATGGACAGAGTAGAGCTGGTTGAGGCCTTGGGACACTAAGGTGGAGATTGTTGTGATCCAGGTGGTGTGCCCAAGGCCCAGGAGACCAAGGCTAAGGCCAAGGTCCATCATTCATGAGGGCTTCATGGAGGCTCTAGGGCTAGTTGGGCCCTAGGTTGAAAGGCTGTGGGCTTTTCGGGTCCTTGAGGTCTAGGTTATGTGAGCCTCAAGGGACCAACTCTTTATGGGCCAGGTCTGGACTCAGGATAGGTGAGATTAGATCGAGTCATGGGTGTACATGGGCTTGGGTTAACCTAATCTCCCATAGAGTTGGTCAAGGGAGTTTTGGGTTTGGGTCACTTGACCCTGTGTTTATATATACATGTACTGTGTATAGGTTTGATTAAGCCAAAGAAAATACAGAACTCTTTCTCCCAAGTCTCTCTCTCTCTTCTCCCTCTCTCTCCAGCCATTCTTCATGCCCCAAGAGCAAGAAACCCTAGGGTTTCTTGCCGTCAGGTCCATAAAAGGAAAGAAAAGCAAGGAGGCGCTAGCCCCTTCCCTCTTGCAGCCGCCGACTCTCTCTCTTCTCCCTCTCTTGCAGCCATCCAAACATCAGGTTTAAGACTTGGAATCTCTTGCGAAGAGGTTGGTACAAATCTCTCTCAGATCTGGAGTTGATCTGAGGTCGTTTGAGGCATGGATGAGATCTCCATCAACAGATCTACAGGAAAGGCTGCAGCAGGACAGATCTGCAAGGTCTATCTCCATCTACCTTCTTCCCTATCTAGAATATCCCGATTCAAGATCTATAAATTAGAAGGTCTCAGTCCAGGCTTGATCTAGTTGGATACCAGATCTTGGATTTTTTAGAGGTGATTTCAGAGGCATTCTTCATCTGGAACGAAAGGCTGATGAAGAAGACAGCAACCAGGCTGATTTCGTCAAGGGCCTTAGATCGGGTCCAAAAGTCTCCAGATTTGTTCATTGCTGGTTCTGCTACACCCAAGATCCATGGGAGGAGTCGGGATCATGCTCCAATAGTCCTCTTAACCAAAGAGTGTGGTGACACTGGTATGGCATACAGGTGAGATGTAAGGGTACATCATCACTGAACAAGTGACTCACTTGCTGAGCGTTCTACTGTGAAGAGCTGTCGTGAAACACATGGGTATAAATGTCCTTCAGATCTGAGATCATCATAGTAACTTACAAATAACTCATTATGCTTTGGTGCCGAACTACCTGGATTTTTAATGCAGTGACGGAAGGCTACTTGGTACAGTCAAGTACTTGCAAAGTCTGTGTGTGGATCAAGATGGGATTGATCCCTCTAGATTATTGAAGTTGATGTATCACTGTATTTTAATTTAGTAAAGCCTTGGCCAGAATAATTCATGAGATGAATTTGAAAGATTGAAATATAATGTGGATGAAGCAATCTTGGTTGATAATTAATCTGAGACCATCCTAGAGCATCTAGGGTCAAAAGAATGAATTATGCGGTAACCATGAGTATGGATTCTAGAATATTTTTTTGTGATAATTTGACCTATTTGGATATCAAAAATCATTGCTAGATGGTATCTCGATTAGTGCAGAAATTGGTTCCTGTACTACCGGCTTAGTGTTTGAACCTATAGAATCACGCACATAAGTCAGACAAAGTAGAAAAAATTGACCTATGTTTATATATCCAATCTGAAAGTACTTAACTTGACTGAACATATAAGCTAACTTGATTGAGAATTGAGTTATGGATCAAACAGGATTGAAGAGTTGACTATATCTAGCTAGCACTACATATGAGGTTCATGTTCAATCCTGAAGATGAATGATTTCTATCTATGATTCATGGAACATATGAAAGATTAGATTTAAGTACTAATTAATTTCAGATTAGATCTGAATTAATTAAACTTAAATAGGTCTAAAATCTAAGTTAGACTTGGTACAAAAGTTCTAAAGAGTTTAGGATTGACAACTTTTCGAAATTATTTCGAACCGGCTTCGAATCGGATTCAAATCGGACCTATTTTGGATGAGATATGAGTATTCCTACTTGCACTGGAAATACCCACTCATGAAGTATGATCAAAAATTAATTTGATGCTTATTTGGAGCATCCCAAGTGGCTGTGGGAGTAGGTGCAAAGTGGATGTCATAAGTGATGGCATTATATCTCATATAGGAGTCCTTCTTTTATGAGTATTGGACTAATTCAAATCAGATTTGAATAAAGAGTTCTCCTCTCATTGGGTCATAAAAATTATCTATAAATAGAGAGGGTCTCTATCTATGGATGAGAGAAGAGAATAGAATAGCAAACAAATCAAATTGAGAGAAGAGAAAAAGAGAGAGAGATAGGCATGTGAAGAAAGAGATCCTTCATCTTCTACATCTCTCCCTTTGTTGCTGCCTCCTCTCCTTGGGCATGGATCCTTCTTGGGCATCCTATCTACTGGTGTGAGATATCACATCATCATATCTCATCTCTCGATTGATTGTGTATGTGAAGCCAATTGGATTGGAGTTCATCCTGTTTTTCTATGGCGTTTGACGTACATGCGAAGTAGAGGATCTGCATATCCAGGCCTCCGTGAAGGTTTATATTAGATAATTTGGGATTTGATCCCTGGTTTCACTACGATTCAGGTAAAGATTTGATCCTTAAATAAGTAGAATATTAAAAAAAAAATTTAGATGCAATCTGGACATTCTGGAGGAAAACTGTTCCCTTCCTTTCATTCTTAAATCTCTTATACTTCTTGGATAAAGTAATGGAAACCCTTTGTGACTAGAATTTCAAGTGGATATTGTGGTCCCATCAATTTGAGTATCACCTCACCTAATAGTGAACAATTCTTATCCAATGCTTCTCAAGCATGTTGTAGCCATCTTTGGTCTCTAAGTCGTATAAGCCTCACTTGATAGTTATTAGTCTCATTCCTTAATTAAGTCAGATCTACCATTCAACATGTAGGCTAAGCCATCATTGGACCCCTCACATGATAGTTATTAGGCCAAACCCTAGTTTTACCACACAACATCTCATGCTAATAGAATAGTTGTGCCTTTTCGATGCAATTGAACTACTGTGATTAGCCGAGAATAGTCCACTAGTAGGACACTCGCACATCTACAATAGTAGAAGATCGCTTGACTTAATATTTTATGAGTTTTAATTCAGGTCTCAAATCTTGGTTATTTACATCTAATACAAAAATAAATCACAAGACATAAATAATAAAATTGATGATGATCATGGATCTAAGATATTCGAGCTCGAGCCACTAAGCCGAATCAGGATCTATGAGTCAATGGTACAAGCATAGGCATGTCAATTGGTTTGATCATCTTCAACTCCTGGAATCAATCTAAAGTGTATCCTCGATCTCATCATGGTCAATATCTTGATCCAATTTCAACCAATTGCTCGACTCAACCCATGCTTGTCTTGTGCTATAGGCTTGCAATCGATCAACCATTGACATACAACCAATCACATGACACAACCAATAAAATACATATCATGATAAAATTAATTAATTATAAATCTTGATCATATGAGACACGTAGGTCTCTAAATTACATAAATCTGATGATGCTCGTAGGCACCAAAAAATAAATAATTGTACATATACAGAGTTCACAAACATGATACATCACAGAGATTATAAAAGGATCGCAATCCTATGATCATCACCACATGTATCTCATATATGAAAATTAAAAAAGTTTAGATTTGGGTCTTGCGCTGATTGTTTAACATGGATTCAAATAGATATTATGTGATCTCACCATTACAACTTTCTGATCTTATCAACCATCTATATTGGCTGATCAAATTAGCCAACAAGATTAGATTTTTTCATTCTTCAAATCTTGTTAAACGACTGATAACATCCAAATCAGTAATCTTATCATAAAACATATGAGGGTGGCTCTAATACCACTGTTAGAAACTATGGATTGATTAATATATGTAGCGAATGTATAAATTAAAAATTTTAATTAATCATGTAGTGGAACAAAATTAATTTCAGATTAATTAATGCGAAATCTTATCTCGTATCAATCTCGGATCCCTCATAGTTATTAAGATTATGATTAAGAAGAAGAAGTCAGATCTTCACTTTTATGCAGATAGTTCTTCATCATAATTTGATGATCATGGATATCTTCATGGTTCTTTTGAAGTCACACAAGCATCCAGCCTCTACAAGTATCCATACGAGATCATCATCTGATCAGAGTATCTGATCTCTTTGAGATACTAGCTCCCTTATAGAGAACTTCTTTGATGATGGATTTATTTTTTTTCTTTATTGAAAATTCTTTTCAAAGATTTCAGTCTTCCTCCTCATAGATCATGCTCTACACATGAATAGATCAAGAACCTTGCTCTTGATCCTTTCTTGATTTCTTTCTTAAGGAAATCCAGCACCTCAGCCTTTTAGATTTTCTTCTCAAAAAAATTTGCATGCAACCTTTCTTGATTTTCTTCTCAAGAAAATCTAGCACCCTATTTCTCTTTTCTTTCTTACATGTGTCCTACTCTTGGGTGTGCAAAAAGAGGCATCCAACTCTTGGATCATGTTCAACTTGTTGGACATACATAAGAGAGAAACATAGGGCGTGGCATGGGAGGGTGAGTGAAACCAAGAGGGGCTTGAGAGAGAATAGGCACTCATCCACTTGGCATAAAAACCCTTGTTTTGAGGCATAAGAGATCTCATCCCTAGCATAGCCTCTTGGGCTTTTTAACATGAACTTTTCACATGAGAAAAACCAGGACGTCCAAACTCTTTTGAATGAGAGAAAGGGGTGTGGAATAAGGCATGGACTCTCTAGTTGGGCATGAGATGTATTTCTTTTAAAAAGAGAGGCATGAGATAGAGTCCAAAGGGAGAAGGACTCATGGGTGCTGATTTATTAAGAGGTGCATGAAGAATTTTTTATGGCATCAAACCCTTTTCAACGTGAACTCCTTCATGTGGTTTATTTTGTGCATGAGGAAAGATTTTGGTGTTGAATAGGAGGTGCCATCTTCATGAGAAGAGAAGAGTCCTTCTATGAGTCAATCATATTGATGGATTGAATCCCAAGATATGGACTTTGATCAAATTAAAATCTTTATCTCATAAGAAGTCCAAATACTTTTGGATTTGATCATGTCAACTCTTTGACATATCAAATTAAATCTAACCATCTGATCAGACACAACCTCTTTGTATGTGACTCATAGATTCTATTTTATTTAGTAATGAAAATATTATGATCTTCATCAATAATATCATTGAAACTTCTTTCAATGGATTAGAGCAATTTCAACTCATCCAATGAGAATTATTGATTATAATTCTCATGAGTCTTATAATCCACTAGTGACACCTAGCAGCATGTATTGACATTTCAATAGAATATAATAGATAAACTTTTGATGTAGTTACCATATGATAAATCTTTCTATCGTGAGTCTTGACAAGACAGAGGTTATAAAATTTTTGTCAAACTCAATTGTCTGTCATATGTCAAATATATTCGACTTGAGTTCTTGATGTGAAAACTATGAAAACTCTTTTTCATCATTGACTCTACTCTGGTCAAGATTTTCTAAACTTGATCTCATAAATCACATAGAACTAACTCTTTTATCTACCAAGAGCATAGATTTCATATATGTGCATATCCTATTCCAACTATAAACCTACTGCAGTCAACATGCACCACAAGAACCCATATAGCTAGGTGACTAAGTGTATATATAGTCAAACTATAGCAATCCCATTGTGAATAGCTAAGATACTGTAGATCTAAGGACTAGTCACATTACTACAGCATTGAGCAAGTTATTGACGAGTGAGTAGATATCCAAGTGACTTCTCATATTGATCATACTCGATATCTTTGTTCTCTAACAACTACTTGCACTCTCGCTCTAGTATCTCCATATTGTAGACTCGAGATTCATCTATACTAAAGAAAAGCAATTCATGCACCCATCTATCTGGATTAATCATCATTCCTATAATGATCCATTGATCAGAAGTTTTTAAAAATTAATCATCAGTAACACATACCTCAAATTCTTAACTCTTGAGAATATGTGTCATCATCTTATTAATTTTTTGGATGATTTATGGACACATACATAACATGAATAGGAATAAATAATCTAACTTTATTAATAATAAAAATATCAAATATAAAATTATATCCTTAAATAATATGTGTGTTAGCCTGATGTGTGTAATCATCTTGCTTTCATTTATCATATTGAATCAAAAACTATAGATGAAGCTGAAAAATATCATAATTAGATTATTGTCATGTAAGAAAAACTTAACTAATTTAAAAAAAATAATATATGGACTCTAGTAAGTAGACCCAAAGATCATCATATAATTAGAATAAAATGGATACTTAGAAATATGTTAGATAAAAATAAAAATATAATTAAAATAAATAAGATTAATAGCTAAAGGATATAACCAAGAAGAAAAAATTAATTTTAATGAGATATTTATACCAGTAACTAGATTAGAGGCCATTAGACTCTTGCTTGCTTTTACATGTTGCATAAATTTTGTTACTCCAAGAATTGATTTTGATGATCACAAACTATTTGAGGGGACTACTAATATATTTTTATCTTTGAAGATTATTTTTGTGATATTTCAGGTAGTCCAAAGATTGGGTTTGAAAAGCTTTATTAAATGTGTCAAAAGTTGAAGTTTCAGTAAGTTGAAGAAGTTTTTGAAGGTTTTGAGAGTGTCCAAATTGATTTGAATTCACTTGAGAGTGTTTGAAAGTATTTTGGTAAGTTTCAGATCTTAAATGCATAAAAAATTAGGTTAGAAAAAATAAAATATCCATCTGGTTATCTCCTTTCGTTGGGCAGCCAGCACGCTTTATTTTGGCTCATAACACGCAGTGGGATGACCCACCTGGGACGACCCATGTGATTGAGATGACCCACTTGGGACAATTCTGAGACTCTGAGATTAAAAAAAAGCTAAACTTTCTGTTGGCCTATTGGGACATCCCATGGGACGTCCTAATGCCAGTGGGATGCCCCATGGGACGTCCCATTCCTGCGAGCACGCATAACGACTAGTTTTTAGCCCATTTTTGGTATTTAATACATATTAAATATACTCAATGTTTTAAACCAACTCTAAGACATTCTCAAGGATAAATGATAATTATAAATTCTCTTGAAGTAGAAAATCAAAAATTTTGCAAGCTCTAAAGTTCAAATCCGAGAAAAGATATTCACCCTAAAAAAGAGAATAGAATATTTAAGCACTTCACCAACCACTCTCTAGCTACAATCAAGTGTAAAATTTATTGAGGGTGTATAGAAAAGCTTCTTCTTCTTAAGTATTATATTTTTATTATATTTATTATATTTATTTAAAAATTGTGTGCTGAATTTTCTGTACTCTATTTTTCTGAAATTGTATTTGGATTTTTGAGTTTTGGAAGGTTCCAAAACTCATTTGGGTTGATCCAAACCCTAAATCGATTGTTGAGGATTGGCTTGTACCCAAAAAATAAGTATTCTTGCTTGGATAGTAAGGGTAGAGTGTCCGATGTGTTGTAACTTTGAATTCATTTAGTGGATTGAATTCTCAAGTAGAGACTTGGGAAGTGGATGTAGGTACAAGGTTGGCACCGAACCACTATAAATTCTTATGTTTGCTATGCTTACTTTCTTTACTTATTTTTATGTCATTTACTTGCATTCCTTCTTTTATTTTGAATTTATTTTTATTGAATATCAACCCACTGCACTCAATCTCTTTAGCATATTGTTTTAGTGCACTAATCTTTTAAAATTTTAAAAAGACCCAATTCACCCCTTCTCTTGGGCACCATTTTTAGAAACAAGTGGTATTAGAGCCTGATACTCTAGTTCTTGCTTAATTTAATCATCAAGAGCTAAAAATCTATGGCAGCCCAATTTGGCACATCCCTAACGAGGGACAATCCATAAATCATATTTACTCTTCAATGGGTCAAACTATATCTATTGAAAAGCTCAGATGAAAATTTTTATTCAAGCACTTGACTATGACATGTGGAGTGTCATAGTAAATGGACCACACACACCCACTAAATTGATTGATGGTGTGTCTCTCCCTAATCGAAAGGTGAATGGGATAATTTTGATAAAAAAATAGCTCAGCTCAATGCTAAAGTCATGAATATTTTATATTGTACTTTGGATGTTAATGAATTTAATTATATTTTTACATACATTTCAGCTAAAAAAATTTGAGATAGACTAGAAGTCACACACGAAGGCACAAATCAAGTAAAAGAATCTAAGATTAATATGTTTGTGGACAACTATAAACTATTTAAAATAGAACCTGAAGAATCAATAACTCAAATATTTACTCATTTCACTGACATCATAAATGGCTTAAAGAGTCTTGACAAATATTATTCTAATAGTGATCTTGTGAGAAAAATGCTTAGGTCCTTGCCAAGATTATGGGAAGCAAAAGTCACTACAATTCAAGAGGCCAATGACTTAAATATTCTATCATTGGAAGAGCTGCTTGGATCTCTTATGACTCATGAATTGATCATGAAGCAACACACTGAGGAGGAAACCAAAAGAAAGAGGACCATAGCCCTCAAGTCGATAGCTCAGGAAGAAGATGACAGAAAAATCAGACAATAGCGAAGAAGATGAGGATTTGGTCTTGATTATCAAAAAATTTAGACGGTTCATGAGAAGAAAAAGACAAAGGATCAAGAGAAGACCACCAGTTAAGGGGAGCCAAGTAAAGAAAAAAAAAGAACAGCCCATCATTTACTATGAATGCAAGAAGCCGGGCCATTTCAGATTAGAATGGCCCCAACTCAAGAAAAGCCAAAAGAAGTTCAAGAAGAAGGCTATGATGGCTACATGGAGTGACAGTGATGACTCTACTACTGACGAAGAATCTCATGAAGAAGCCAACCTATGCCTTATGGCACATGAAACTGAGGTATCATCCAAAATTCAACCTGAATTAACTTATAATGAACTGTTAGAAGCTTTTCATGAACTTTTAAATGACCTAAAAGAATTAGGTACTAAAAATAAAAATCCAAAATCAAGAAACCATGTATTAACTAAGAAAAATGAAGAAGTTGATAAGAAAAATAAAGAATTAGAACTAAAAATTCAGTCTCCAATAAAAAAAAGGATGAACTTTCTAGTCAAAATAAAACTCTTGTAAAAAAAATCAAGATCTGAAGGAAGAGGTAACCAAGTTGAAATCTATAGTTGATAGATTTACATTAAGTTCAAACAAACTTCAAATGATTATTGATAGTTAAAAAACTGTATATGATAAAGTCGGATTTGGCTATAACACTCTAAGAAAATAAAAATTTTTAAAAATATTTTTGTCAATACATCAAAATTGCCAAATATCACTTGTTTTAAATATGGTAAAGTAGGGCATAAAGCTTATATATGTTTATCAAATAAATTTGATGATAGAAATGTTAAGAAAATATGGGTTCAAAAGAAACTATTTTGACTAACTCCAAAGGACCCAAGTTAGCTTGGGTACCTAAGGTTAAAATTTGATTTCATGTGTGCAGGTGTGTCTTGCATCCCAAGCAACAAAATGAAAGTGGTATCTTGATAGTGGATGCTCAAGATATATGACTAGTGATGAATCTTAATTCATCACATTGGAAGCCAAAAATAGAGGGATGGTCATCTTTAGAGATAATGGCAAAGGGAATATCATCGGTATTGATAACATTGGTATCACTCCCTCCACTTGTATTGAAAATATTTTACTTGTAGATAGTCTTAAGCATAACCTTTTAAGTATTAGCCAATTATGTGATAAAGGTTATAAAATAGTTTTTGAATCATCTATGTGCATTATAACTAGTCTTTTTGATGATAGCACTAGATTCATTGGATATAGGCATGGCAATATTTACATGATTGATTTGGATAATCTTTCCATGCAAAACATACAATATCTTGTGGCTATGAATGCTAAAAACAATGAGACTAGTTGACTTTAGCATCGTAAGCTTGTACATATTAGTATGCACACACTTTCTAAAATTATTAGAAAAGATTTAATTATTGGTTTGCCAAAAATTAATTTTGATAAAGATAAAATTTTGATGCATGTTAATTAGGTAAACAAACAAGAGTTTCTTTTAAATCTAAAAATATTATTTCAACTTTTAAACTGCTGGAACTTTTGCATATGGATTTATTTGGTCCTACAAGGACAACTAGTCTAGAAGGAAAAAGATATGATTTTATAATCATTGATGATTTTTCATGTTTTACTTGAGTTTTATTTTTAGCTTCTAAGGATGAAGTATTTTTAGTATTTTTTAAATTTTATCAAAAACTTTTAAATAAAAATAGTTTGTCAATTATTTTATTCGAAGTGACCATGGCACTAAATTTGAAAACAAAGATTTTAAAAAATTTTATGATGAAAAAGATATAGATCATAATTTTTCAGTACCAAGAACACCTCAACAAAATAGAGTTATTGAAAGAAAAAATAGAATTCTAAAAGAGATGGTCCATACCATGCTATGTAAAAGCAAGCTCCCAAAGTATCTTTGGACAGAAGTAATTAACACAGCATGTTACATTCTAAACCATACCTTAATAAGATCAATTTTAAAAAAAATATCTTATGAATTATGGAAGGGTAGAAAATATAATATAGGTTACTTCCATATTTTTAGTTACCGATGTTTTATTTTGAATAATGGCAAAGATAGCCTAGATAAATTTGATACAAAATCTGATGAAGCTATCTTTCTTGGCTACTCTACTTCTAGCAAAGCCTTTAGAGTATTTAATAAAAGAACACTAGTAGTGAAAGAGTCAATTCATGTTGTCTTTGATGAAACTAATGATCTTCCATCAAGAAAAGAGAGGGTGCTGATGATGCAGATATCATAGAAGATGGAATGAAAGAGCTCACCCTCAATGATTCAAATGAACAAAACAAAGATTAGATGGATGAAAAATAAGAGGATGAAAGAATCAATGATCAAAATATTCAAGAACAACCTCCAGACACAGTAATCTCCCAAGAGAATAGAGGTATGTCCATAATCATCCTGGAGAATTAATAATTGGTGATCTGGCATAACGACTAAGAACTTGATCCTCACTTAGAGATGTTTGCAACGATATAGTTTTGTTTCACATCTAGAACTTAAAACAATAGATGAAGCTGAAAAAAATCATAATTAGATAATGGCCATGCAAGAAGAGTTAAATCAATTTGAAAGAAATAATGTATGGACACTAGTTGCTAGACCTAAAAATCATCCTATAATAAGAACTAAATGGGTATATAGAAATAAATTAGATGAAGATAGAAATGTAATAAGAAATAAAGCAAGATTAGTTGTTAAAGGATATAATCAACAAGAAGAAATTGATTTTGATAAAATATTTGCTCCTATTTTTAGATTAAAAGCCATAAGAATGTTACTTGCTTTTGCTTGCTTTATGAATTTTAAATTATTTCAAATAGATGTCAAGAATACTTTTCTAAATGGATATATTGTTGAAGAAATATATGTAGAACAACCTCTTGATTTTGAAAATCATAAACTTCCATATCATGTATTTAGGTTAAACAAAGCTTTATATGGATTAAAACAAGCTCCCAGAGCTTGGTATGAAAGAATAAGTTTTTATTAGAAAATAGATTTTTAAGAGAAAAAGTTGATACTAGTCTTTTTATAAAAAAAAAATAAAAAAATTCTTGTTATACAAATATATGTTGATGATATTATATTTGAGTCTACTAATGAAGATCTGCGTCAATAGTTTGCCAAGCTTATGCAGGGAGAGTTCGAGATGAGCATGATGGAGAACTCAATTTCTTCCTCAGACTCCAGATTAAACAAATGAAGAGATCTCCATTACCCAAATAAGTACATAAAAGAATTATTAAAGAAATTTAGAATGAGAGCTCAAAAATTGTAAGTACACCTATGACTCTTTTCTGTAAATTAGAAAAAGATGAGCATGGTAAAAATATTGATTCAAAGCTCTATAGAGACATGATAGTCTCTTTATTATATCTAACTGCTAGTAGACCTGATATAATATTCATGTATGTATGTATGCTAGATATCAATCAAATCTTAAGGAATCTCACTTAAATATACTAAAAGATCTTTAGATACTTAAAAAGAATACAAAATTTAGGTCTTTGGTTTTCAAAATAATTTTTATTGACTTAATAGGTTACTCAGATGCAGACTTTACTGGATGCATACTTGATAGAAAAAGTACTAGTAAAACTTGCCAATTTTTAGGAGTAAACTTAATCTCCTGGTTTAGCAAGAAATAAAATTTAGTGATTTTGTCTATGGTCGAAGCTGAATACATTACAGCTGAAAGTTGCTGTGCTCAAATCCTGTGGATTAAGCAATAGCTCATAGATTTTGGTATTGAACTTAAAAATATCTCCATAAAATGTGATAATACTAGTACCATTAATTTGATCAAAAATTCAATTCAACACTCTAGTCAAAATATATTGAAATTAGATATCATTTCATAAAAAAATATGTTCAAAATAATGATATAACACTTGAATACATAAACACTAAAAATCAATTAGCTGATATTTTCACCAAAGTACTTAATGAAAGTAAATTTTGTGAAATTAGAAAAGAATTGGGCATCTTAGATCCTTCTGCTTGAATTTCAATCATAATTTCACTCTTAAAATTTATTTAAAATTTTTTGACTTCATTATCTTATTTTTGGAAGTCATCTATTATTTTTTGAGAATTTTTTAAGATAATTAAAAATCATCAATACTATTTATATACTTTCTCTAATTTTTTCATTGAAATATTCAATCAAAAATTATATCAAAATTTATCTAGACTCCCAATGACCCTCTCCTCTCAACTCGATATGATCAATTTTAAATTTTTTAGTTTGATTTTTTTTTTTAAATAATTTTTTCATCACCTGATGCAACCCTGGATGGGGCATCCCATGGGATGTCCCATTCGTGTGGGTAGGCCATCTTTAAGTGAGCCGACCCGAGCCCTGTTTCATTAAAAATAAGTTTTGGGATGTCTCAAATTCAAGGATCCTTCTTCTTCCTCTCGTCTCCACCTAAGAATCTCATCCTAGATCTCTCAAAAATCCTAAAATCTCTCAAAACTGAGATCTACTCTCTCTAAATTTATTGTTCTCATGGCTCATTTTTCAGTTTTCTCTAAATTCCAAATCCTAACCCTCAAATCCGTGAGAAACTCTCTAAAAACCATCTTCTCCTCTTAGTTTCAATTCAATCCGATCCTTACCCTCTTGACCATTATCCACCATCTTCTTGGGACATGGCCCGCAAAGTGAGAATGCCACAAAGGAGGAAATCCGTGAGATCTATGAAGGTAGAGGAAAGGAAGAAGAAGGTAGCACATGAGCCAACCCAAGCTTCTCCGCCAGTGACACCAAGTAAGATTCTATTATCTGCAAGAAAATTGCCTTGGGTAGGAATGTTGACTTCAAATTTTTGTGGCATGATGGTTTTTTCATAGGAGATAAGCTGATTAAACAGAGTTGGAAATCTTTTCTAAGATTATCTGAACCGGTTTACATTGATTTAGTGAAACAATTTTATTCAAACTTATTGTTCATTGAGGGTGTTTTAAAGTCTAGTATCAAGGGAGTTCAGATTATCCTAAATGCTCCAAGGCTAGGAAGGTTACTTCAAATGCCTTGTGAAGGTAGCTGTTTAGATGAATTGCCCAAGAAGGAGATTGGACTCAGGACTATTCTTGGGAGAGTTGATGTGGAAGGTTTTCTGAAGATTGAGGCTAAAGATCTTAGTGTGAAGATGAGACTACTTCACCATATGGTATTCAAGATTTTTTCCCCAGAGGGGAAGATATGATCGATGATGGGGAGAGATATTTGTCTCATGCACCATGTAGTTTCAGAGACTCCCCTGAACCTTCCCTTCCTGATGATAGATGCCATGAGAGAAGCTTGAACAGGTCCAAGGCTCCCTTGCCCTATGGTATGGCCCTTACTGTTATTTTCAGAGAGTCAAGAGTCAGTTTTGAGGGAGTGGTTGTATGTAGACTATCATATACTGACACCTACAACAACCACTCTCTTAGGTGCATGGCTTTTGTGAGAGTTGATGGCTGATGGGCTAAGGGTTGAGCTGCAGCTGTTGAGGAGGAGAGTGATAAGGAGGAGGAGCATGCTGAGGGGAGGGTCCATCTTCTCTCTTGCCCAGGCTGAGTTCAGTTGATCACTATGTTTCATAGCCTAAGGCAGGACCCTTAGTCAAAGTCCCTCCATCTAGTCGTACCATGCCTACTTTCAGTTTGAGAGATATTGATATGGGACAGCTTGCTGAGAGGGTAGCAGGGATCTTATCAGTCCAGCAGCAGTAGTTCTAGGATCAGATTCTGCAGCAGCTCTATTAGTTTCAGCTGTACCAAGAGTGGATTCTACAGCAGGTACAGCAGCAGCCACAGCAGTTTCACCCTGCCTCTTCGAGTGCCTTCTCTGCTCCATCATTGGATTCATCTATTGTGCCACATATTTTCTCATTGATGGAGCTTCTATCAAACTTGAGTATCAGATTGGAGGGTGTGGAGAGCTCCCTTCTAAGATTCAGTGGCAGGATCTTTGATTTGGAGAGAGAGATCAGACATATAGTAGATTCTTTCTCTACTGGCGTGGGCACATCAACTTCTTCTACACCACAGATGGATGACCTAGCTCAAGAGATAGACAAACTTCACTCACAGCTTCGCTCTTCTCTCAGGTGATTAGGACAGATATCAGAGACTCCAGAGATTTTGTGACAGCTGATCTAGATGGACTCAGACTTACTGTGGGGTATCCTGTCCCAATTAGATAGTATTAGGACTTAGCTTCAGTCTAGGTCCTCTATATCTACTGAGCTTGCATTCGTACAGCTCATTGCTTTTCATCTCCTGATTCTTCATCTCGGACAAGATCCTTCGATTGAGGACGAGGCTGATCTGTGTTATCTATCTTGATGCCATGCTCGATGCTCAGTCTCTCTGACTTTATCATTTTGTATTAGATTACTTAGTTATATTTTGTAGATTGGATGTATGAGAGCTTTATGCTCATTATAACTCTTGTAATCTCTCTTTTGGTGTAAATGAATGAGGTTGTTTCCGTTTGACTCATTTCTCTTTGGATAAATGAATGTTTATTATCATGTCTCTTTGGATGAATGAATATTTATTATCATGTCTTTTTAGATGAATGAATGTCTATTATCATTTTTTTTTGGATGGATGAATGGATGTTCTATTTTCTTGACTAACACCATAAAAATCTTACTCTCCTAGTTATTCTTTTTGATGATGTCAAAAGGAGGGAGAAATGATGGTAAATGGTGAAAGTGATGTATTTGTTATAAAAAGGAGAAGAAATAATGATAAATAAAAAATAATAATGGTAAAAAGAGAGAAATAATGGTAAATGGTGAAAATGATGTAGTTGTTAAAATCTTTGCTCTTTTTAAGTTTTTTTTTTAAATTTTTTTTGATCTAATACAGTACTCTATACTGGTTCACCCATTTTTTAACTCTATATATCATTTTTTACCTTTATTTTGATAATATTTAAAAAATTACTCTGATCAACCTATTTTTTTCTTAAATGCTCTACCAATCTTATTTTTGCACTGATACCAAATTGACTCGATATATCTATTTTTGATTCTTGCTCAATTTGTCTCATTCTCACCTTAATATCAAAACAAGAAAAGAAAAAGAAATATCCCTTTCATATCTATTGCTCTGATACTAGAATTAAGAAGAAAAGAATAAAATTCTTTTATGAACCATCTTTGCTTTAATAAGAAAATTTTTTAAAAAGAATACTCTTTATATAAGAAAGGAGGAGATTTATCTTCAAACGATCAAAATAATCTAATTCATACAAGAAAGGAGAGGATTTTAATTGAATAAGAATAATTCTTAGAAATTCTCTAATTCTTCATAAATAGTATCAGTTAAATGAATTAAATCATTAAAGTTTGCTGAAAATATGTATATCATGATCCTCTATGTTGAATCCTTGGCATAACTCTTCTAGTGCTTCACAAACCAAATTTTTTGAGTTTTAAAGATATTTTTTATGTATACACAAATATTTTTCATCATCAAAAAGGGAGAGATTGTTGCTTCAAGAATTGATTTTGATGATCACAAACTATTTGAGGAGACTACTAATATATTTTTTATCTTTGGAGATTATTTTTATGATGTTTGATAGTCCAAGAGATTGGGTTTGAAAAGCTTTATCAAGTGTGTCAAAAGTTGAAGTTTCAGCAAGTTGGAGAAGTTTTTGAGGGCTTTTGAGAGTTCCAAATGGTTTGAATCCACTTGAGAGCATTTGAAAGTATTCTATAAGTTTCAGACTTTAAATGCATGAAAAATTGGATTGGAAAAAATAAGATGATTCATCTGGATCATCCCCTTTCGTTGGGCAGCCGGCATGCTTTATTTTGACATGACATGCAGTGGGACGACCCATGTGATTGGAACGACCCATTTGGACGACCTCTGAGATCCTGAGACCAAAATAAAAGCTGAACTTTCTGTCTGGCCTATTGGGATTCCCATGGGACGTCCCATTCCTGCGAGCATGCGTAACGACTAATTTTCAGCCTATTTTTGGTGTATTTAATGTGCATTAAACTCACTCCAATGGCTCTAAACCAACTTAAGACATTCTCAAGGATAAATGGCAACTATAAATGCTCTTTGAAGTAAAAAATCAAAAAGTTTTGCAAGCTCTAAAGTTCAAATTTGAGAAAAGCATATTTAGCCCTAAAAGAGAGAATAGAAGCATTTAAGCACTTCATCAACTACTCTCCAGCTACAATCAAGTGTGAATTTATTGAGGGTGTATAGCAAAAGCTTCTTTCCTCTAAGTATTATATTTCTATTTATTTATTATATTTATTTAAGAAGATTATGTGCTGAATTTCTTATCCTCTATTTTTTTGAAATTATATTTGAATTTTTGAGTTTTGGAGATTTCAAAACTCATTTGGGTTGATCTGAATCCTGAATTGAATTGTTGGGGTTGGCTTGTATCCAAAAAATAAGTGTTCTTGCTTGGATAGCAAGGGTCAGAGTGTCCGACGTGTTGTAACTTTGAATCTATTTAGTGGATTGAATTTTAAATAGGACTTGGGAGTAGATGTAGGTGCAAGATTGGCACCGAACCACTATAAATTCTTATGTTTGCTGTGTTACTTCTCTTTAATTTTTTTTGTGCTATTTACTTGCATTCTTTTTTTGTGTTTAAATTTATTTTTATTAAATATTAACCCACTTCACTCGATCTCTTTAGCATATTATTTTAGTGCACTAATCTTTTAAAATTTAAAAAGATCCAATTCACCCCCTCCTTTTGGGCAACAAATTTTAAATTATTATAAATAGATATTAAGTTTTTCTAAATACTTATATTATTGAAGAAATTTATGTAAAACAATCCTATAATTTTGAAAGTCATGCTTTCTCAAACCATTTTTTTGAATTAAACAAAGCTTTCTATGACTTGAAATAAGCACCAATGGCATGGTACAAAAGATTTAGTAAATTTTTGTTAGAAAATAATCTTTCAAGAGAAAATATAGATACCACTCTTTTCATAAAAAAAAATCATGATGATATCTTGATTATTTAAATGTATGTTGATGACATTATATTTGGTGTGACTAATGAGGTTTTATATCAAGACTTTGCCAAGCTCATATAGGAGGAGTTCAAGATGAACATGATGGAAGAGCTTACATTCTTTCTCAAATTTTAGATCAAATAAATGAAGGAAGAGATTGCCATCAATCAAAGCAAATGTAAAAAAAAAAAACCTAAAAAAATTTGGGATGGGAAATGTCAAGCATATCGGCACCCCCATAAGTCCTTCATACAAATTAGGTATAGATGAGAATAGTAAAAGTATAGATTTAAAGCTTTCTAGAGGCATGATTAGTTCATTATTATATCTTACTATCAATAGACTAGATATTATATTCAATATTTGCATGAGTTCTATATTTTAAGCTAACCCTAAGGAATCACACTTAATTATTGTTAAAAGCATTTTAGATATTTCAAAGATACTCAAAACTTAGGATTATTATTTTCTAAATAATCTTTAATAAACTTAATAGGCTATTCTAATGTAGACTTTGCTCGTGGTAATATATATAGAAAAAATACTAGTGACAATTTTCAATTTTTTGGATTAATTTAATCTCTTGGTTTAGTCAAAAAATAAAATTTGATATCTTCGTCTATGGCTGAGGCTAAGTATATTATAGTCAGAAGTTACTGTGCATAAATCTTATAGATCAAGCAATAACTTAAGGATTATGGCAAGTTAATAAAATTTTCATAAGATATAATAATACAAGTGTAATTAACTTGACTAAAAATCCTATCCAACATTCAAGAACTAAGTATATTGAGATAAGACATGATCTCATAAGAGATCATGTACAAAGTAAAGTTGTAATGCTGGATTTTATATATACTGATAGACAACTAGCAGATATCTTTACTAAATTCCTAAGTGAAGATAAGTTTTATGAAATTAGAAGAGAACTAAGAATCTTTGATCCTTTTGCTTAGCATCATCCCTTGGATCTCAATTGAATTATCTTCCTATCCCTCTTTGATCAATTTCTTGATTTGGGAATTATTTTTTGACATCCTTTCTCACCCTTATTGACCTCATTTTTGCTAATTTATTCTTCCTTTTAATGTCCAAAACCTAGTGGCTTGATCTGTTTGGGCTGAAACATGTGTTGCCACAAGGGGCGACACTAGTGTCATCCCATGGGTGTAAGAGGTGACATTAATGTCATTCCCTACAGGATTTGGACGATTTCTTTTTAGAGACAGAGAGCTCCTTTTTTTTGGGGGGGGGGGGGGAGGGGGTGATGATAAAATCACTCATGGGTCGTTGTCCTCCCATATGCCTTCTCCCCTTTTCTCCATTTGCTCCAAAGCATCTATCTCCACCTCAAATCCTCTAGATCTGGGACTCTTCTCTACCCAAAACTCTCAATCCCACATCAAATCTCCTAGATCCATCACCCTACATCTCTTTCCACCTCAAATCTTCTTGATTAGAGCTCCATTTGTCCCAAATCCTATTCCCACATGAAATCCTCTAGATCCAGACCTTCCCTTCTTCAAAATCTCATTTCCCACTTCTCTACCTCAAGATCTAGGACTCTACCATCTTTTGAATGGATCTCTCTCTCTCTCTCTCTCTCTCTCTCTCTCTCCTCCCTATGGTACCCAAGATGAGGTTTTTGAAAGGAGAAAATCTTCCCACATTCAAGAGATTAGTTATTATGTTTTATGGTGTTATGGTTAATTAGTTGCTAATTTTTAGAGATTTATTGATCATGTATTAGTGGTTTAGCTGGTCCTAATTTTAAAGAACTCTATTATGATTTGATGCGTATAAATTGCAGTCCTCAATTCAATAAAATGAAAAGCTCTATTTTTTATCAAGTATTCCATTCTATATTTTTTATTTGAATATTAATGGCTTGCTAATATTTGTGAGTGTAGAGAAAAACACCACTCAGATTGAGCTTTCTCATTTAGTATCAGAGCCTGGTTTGAGGTAGATGGCAACTAACATTGGTGTGTATCCTCTAGTGCCAGCAATCCCATTATTTCAAGGCAGTGGGTATGAAGTTTGGAGCATGAAGATGTAGACTTAGTTTATTTTCCAAGACCTATGGGACTTAGTGGAGAATGGATACATAGAAATTAGTGTAGCACATGATGCACTTAGAGACATTTGTAAAAAGGATGCTGAAGCCTTCCTCTTTATCTAGCAAGCTATGGATGATACAATTTTCCTCACATTGAGATAGCCACAAAGTCAAAAGATGCTTGGGATGCTCTATAGAAAGCCTACCAAGGTACTACTAAGGTATTGACAGTCAAACTTTAGACGCTTCGTCACAAATTTGAGAGTATGTTTATGAAACATAGTGAGTCCTTACATGATTACTCTACTAATATGTTGGAGGTTGTGAATCAAATGATGAAATATGGTGAGGACTTGCCTGAGCAAAAGGTGGTTAAAAAAATTCTTAGGAGTTTGCCTAAGAAATATGATCATGTGGTGGCTATAACTAAAGAGTCAAAGAATTTGAGAGAACTAACAGTTGTTGGATTGCTTGGTTCTTTATATTCTCATGAAGATAGGATCAAACAATATGAAAATAACTTGGGGGAGAATACTATCCATACTATCTAAAGGGAAAGATGGGAGAAGATTTGGTGAGTCAAACAACAAAGGTGGCTTCAATAAATGGCATGGAGGAAGATACTTTCATGGTGGCAGAAGAGGAGGTCATTTTGGTAACTACAATCAACACCCAAATACCAGCAACAAAGGTAATAACCATCCCGAAAAGCAATGCTTCTATTGTAAGAGGTATGATCATCTAGAAAGGTTTTGTAGCCTTAAACCAAAACAAGCCCAAATTGCTTAGGAAAATGAAAAGCAGATTGCTTAGAAAAATGAAATAAATGAGACTAAAAGTTTGTTTCTAACATACTTTTCTACTAAACAATATGCATTAGATATTTGGTACATAGATAGTGGTTGTAGTAATCATATGATAGGAAAGCTCGATCAGTTTATCAACTTGAATGAGTCGGTGATTAGCTGGCTAATAATTGATGATGGTACAATTTGCGAGGCTCAAGAAAAAGGTAGTATTAATATGAATTCAAGTAATATGAATTATGTAGATGATGTTTTGCATGTTCCTCATTTGGATACAAATCATTGAGTGTGGGCAATTTTTGCTACAAGGATACTCGATTGCTTTTGAAGGCCAAGTAAGCAATGCAGCCTACAGAGTTGATACGTACGGATGTTTGTAGGCCTATACACACTCTTTTGCTCCATAACGATAGGTTTTTTATTATCTTTGTTCATGACTAGAGTAGAATGACTTGGATTTATTTTGACAAGGAAAAGTCAAATGCATTGCTTATTTTCAAAAAGTTCAAGTCCTTTATTGAAAAACAAAGTAGATAGCCTGTGAAGATCTGACGGACAAATCGTGGTGGTGAATTTTTTTCTATAGAACTTGATAGTTTTCGTGATGAATTTGGAGTCCTAAGGCAACTGATAGCAACTTGCATTCAATAGAATGGAGTAGCTGAAAAAAAAAATTGAAGTTTGGTGGAGATAGCAAAGACCATGCTTAAAGCCAAGTGTCTTCCAAACACCTTTTGGGCAAAAGCAATTCATATAGCAGCTTACATTCTCAACCGAAGTCTCACAAGTGCACTACATCAACTAATTTCTTTCGAAGCTTGGTTTGGATGGAGGCCAAAGGTAACTCACATTAAAGTCTTTGGTTAATGTGTTGCATATGTTCATATTCCATGTCAAAGAAGAATAAAACCTGATGATAATAGTGTAAAGTGCATCTTTGTGGGTTACAGTGTTGAAACTAAAGGTTACAGATTCTATAATCCTATCAATGAGAAGATGTTAATTAGTAATGTAGTGTTTGACGAAAGCATTGCTTGGGATTAGGGTAAGTTGTAGCCTTGTTTAGGATCTATCCCGGAAGATGATGAACTGGATCACACTCCAATGCTTCAAGAAGATGACAGCAATTCTAATTCCAGCCCTTCCACACCAGGTACCAGTCCAACAAGTTCAGCATCACTAGCCTCTTCCTTTTCCGAAAGACCACCAAGAAAATGGAGATCTTTAAGGGAGATATATGAGAAAACCAAAAGATACCAGATTGCACAGGTTGAAGAACCAATTGTGAGGAATGATCAATGGCAAGATGCTATGGATGAAGAAATGAAGGCCTTAGGAAGAAACAAGACTTGGGAGCTAGTGGATTTGTCAGAGAACTAAGAAATTGTTGGATTGAAATGGATCTACAAGACCAAATATAGATCTAATGGCTCAATTCAAAAACACAAAGTATGGCTGGTTGCTAAAGGTTATATGCAGTGAGAAGGTATTGATTTTGATTAGACATTTACTCCAATTGCAAGGTTTGACACTATCCGAACTGTTTTAGCTTTAGTTGCTTATAATAAATGAAAAGTCTATCAAATTGATGTGAAATCAGCCTTTCTTAATGGTATTCTGGATTAAGAAGTTTATGTGTGATAGCGAAAAGGCTATGAAATTACAGGTCATGAAGAGAAGATGTATCGACTGAAGAAAGCACTTGGTTTGAAGCAAGATCCATAGGCCTGGCATGAGAAGATCAATCGCTATTTCAGCACTTGTGGATTTCAAAGAAGTGCAAGTGAGCCAGCATTATAAGTCAAGATTGGTGGAAATGATGAGGCATTGATTATGTGCCTATATGTTGATGATTTAATTTACATCGGTAGTAGTATTTCTTTGATGAATAAATTAAAGAAGTGTATGGTTTATGAATTTGAGATGACTGATTTGGGGTTGATGAGTTATTTTCTTGGGCTGGAAGTGAAGAAATGTAATGAAGGAATTTTTGTTTCTCAAGAAAAATATGTTAAAGATCTTCTTGAAAGATTGGGTATGAAGGATTACAATCTAGTGAAAACTCCTATGATCACTGATCAAAAGTTTAAGTTGGATGACAATGAAGTAAAAGCCGATTCTTATACCTATAGGAGCTTGATTGGGAGCCTATTGTATCTTATAAATAATAGGTTTGACATTCAATACCACACCCCAAATTCGGGACATAACACAGCCATGCTATCAAAGGTATCACCCTCGACAACATGAAGCCTATCAATCATAATGAGCTAAAATCTATCAAAAATAAAATACAATAAGAGGTTCAATTCTATTTTTCATTAAGTAAACAAATCAAGATTGATTTAGAATATTTAAATCCAAAATCATATGTCAAATCCATATCCCAAAATTCATCAGTAGTTGATTATAAGTCCATAATTAATAAATTAAGATTTAACTATAAAATTTTCAAGCTCGCTAGCATAGATCCTTAAGCATGAATCATCCTTCATTTCTAACCTTATTCATATGGATAGAAAAAGAATAAAAAAAAGATATGAGCTATACTAGCTCATTAAATAGAACCTACACTTTCTTACTGGATCAAATATAAGTTTTTCTATGATAATATAATATTTAAAAAATAATAGATAATATAAAATAAAATATTTCATAGAATATATAATAAAATAAATCCTAAATTAATCATGCATACATAAATCATGAACATTTCATAAATATGAATCATAAATTATTCTTATCATGTATTCATATCATATTTCAAAATATTATCCATAGATATTTATACTAAAGTCACTATTATACCCATAATAGGATCATATTTCTTAATTGATGGTATTCTTGTTTCATATATCAACTTTGTACCCATTGGTGGGGCCATATTTTTTGTGGATGCTAGCTCTAGATATGGACTTTTCTAAAAAAAATTGTTCATAGCTATCTCAAAGCCTTTAATTTTTTTTCTTAAAATATACATATATATAGGTGGAAAAATCATAAAATTTATGCTTCATAGACATATTATTTTCATAAAATATATTCATGAAATCAACAGTACATAAAGCATGCTTTATCATATCACGTATGTTGATTCTTATTTTATAAAAAATATGATTTCATCAATAATAGATCATTTGCATGTAAATATAAGAATTTAAAAATAAATAAAGAGCATATGATCCACTTACCTTGATCATTCTAGATCTTGAGACTTCGTTAGGAGAATTAGGTAATCTTATTTAAAATATCAAAAATAATTAACTTCTACTCAATGAATTCAGTAATATTAAATCATAAGAAAAGATGACCATTGATCAGATGGTCGGTCTGACAAAATGTTCAAGCATCGAAGTAATTTAAGATCTCATAGCCGAGGGTTAGATCTAAATGACTCGATCAAGGAATCATGAAGCATGGATTAGATTAAGGGCAAGATCGATCAATAGAATTCATCAATAGTGGGTTTAAAAGATATTAAACATATCCAGTATAAGTTTATCATATGGCATGAATATCAAAATAGTTTCAGATCATCTTGTTGAAGTCAAAATGAGTCCCTAGAAAGGGAAGACATAATATGATACTGAGATCTCTAGATCTTCTTAAAGAGAGAAAGTGGATGAAGATAGAGAAAGTAGAGAGAGAATCTTTATATTTTTCAAAAAAATTTATGATTAACATCATCAAGGGTCATGTCAGGATGCTTAATAGGGGTCGATGATGATCAGACTCTATGAATTTCTGACAAAGACTAGGCTAAGATCCAACCTGCTGCATGGATATCAAAGTAATTCCAAGTCTCTTTGAAAAGATTACCTTAGATTTGTATTGGGGCCCATGGATTAGATAGAGAGAGAAAAAGAGAGTAGAGAGAGAAATCCTAGAAAGAAGGAGAGAGACAAGAGAAAGAAAAATCCTTTCAATCTCTTTTTTTCTTTTCTTTTCTCTCTTTTTTTCTCTTTTTCTTCTTCTTTTCTTTTTCTTTTTCTTGGCCTAATAGGGGAGGAAATAGGAGCATTAGTTCTTGGCCAAAAGATCGATGGTAGGCCATCGCAGCAGGTGGCTGACAGTGGTGGCACAAGGAATAGCTGGCGGCGAGGATCGGCTAGTGAGAAATCAAGAAAAAAGGGCTCAAAAAATAGGGCAATCGGCCCTTTTCTTGATGTTTTTGACCGTTGGCCGGTCATCGATGTTCAAAACCTTCGGAGAATACTAGTAGGGAGGTCGGGGTTAATGATCCATAGGTGCGACATCATGAGCATAAAGGAACCAGATCTAGGGTTTCAGAGTTAGATCTTGAAATTTTTTCAAGATCAGGCAGTGGAAGACTAAAATAAATCAAAATTTATCTTGTAAAACTAAAAAATTCTTAGATCTAAGATCTTATTACATGATTATTATATAGCATTAAATCAAAAATTAAAATATAAAGAGCAAGAACAACATGTTGATCATATCAATATGTTTCTATACTACATCTAATATATGTAGAATATAATAGATCAGATCTATTACCTTGCAAGTTAGACATTCTAACTTTGCTGATCCAGGCTTGAGGATGATGTTGCGAGCTACACACGTGTCTGGCCTCTAGGAGTCAACCACACGAGCCCACGAATCACGATCAGAAGTTCTGGTCCAGGAAATCAGCACAGTATGCTAGTACTGCGCTGATCCTTCTTCGATGGTCGATCAGATGCCTCCTTTTTCTTGATTTAGACTCTTCCAAAGTTGAAAAGTAAGAGAAAGAGTTTTAAATGAGACACTCTTAGAAAACTTATAGATGGAGGAAGGGAAGAGATGAACCTAGCAACTCTAGAAGAAGATCCTCTTCTTCTTCTTTTTGCTCTAACCTAGACACCTAGTTTTGTGTCTATTAGATCTCCACGCCCCAAGACTCTTTCTCCTTAATTTTTGATTGCCTCAAAGATCTCTCAATGCTCTATAATACACAAAAATTTTATAAAAAAATTTATTTTAAATAGAGAGATATGAAGAGTCCTTGTCTAGGTCAAATACCTAGTCAAGGATTATCCAAACAAAGCAAGACAAGGGGCGCCTAACTCTCGGGCATCCCCTCCTTCTTTTTCTACCATGGACTACCAGAAAAGGGTGCATATTATGTGCCATAAAAATCACAAAAATTTTAAAATAAATTTGGATAAAATCAGTGCCATAAGGAAATTTTTTGGTTTCCTAAAACTCTATCTCATATAATTTGAAATCCAAACTAATTCCTACTTCGACTTGATCCAAAACCACATTCCATGTAAGAGAGAAAGAGAAAAAAGTTTTAGGCATGTGTGAAGACCTGGGAGAGAGGGTTTTATCGTACAAAATAAGAGAGAGTGGGTGTGGGGGCTAAGGTGGCGCAAGGTGGAATCTTAGTCTTACTAGGATTCAATCTATGACTTGTTCAAATTTGATTTCTCAAACCAAATCAAATCAAAACTAAATCAACCTAATTAAAATAGATCTTAACCCAATTAAGAGTTTAATTTAATCAAATTAAATTAGATTTAAATCTGATTTAATTTTCTAATTAAATTAGAAATTAGGTTGACCTAATCCTATTTGAACTAGGACTAGTTTTTTCTTGCACTTGGCTTATCTAATAAACCAATTGGACTTGATCCAATCAAGCCTAAATCAAATCTAATTAAATCATATTTAACTAAACTTAATGTCATCCCTTTGGCTTAATCAAATTAAGCAATTAGCAATCAAATTGCTAATCGATCCTCCTGTAACACTTGCTCTAGATTAAATGTCAATCGTATTGATCATTTAACCCTAGAATAATTCTTAATCGTTGATCAACCATCCGATTAGATCGTGAACTCTAATGTGTGTGACCTCATAGATCCAAACCTAAATCGGTAGCACAGAAATAAATTTTTGTACCAATTGAAGTGACCATCTAGCAATGGTACCCGACGGTCAGATAGATTGAATGTGTAGAACAACATCCTTAGAACCCATGCGGATATAGTTTCCATATAATTCATCCCCTTGACCAAAATGCTTATAGGACACCTCAAAGTTTAACTATCAACTCTGATCAGCTTGTCCATATTGTATTCAAAATATTAAATCCATCTGATGGATTTATGGAGAAAATTCAGTGCAGGGGTAAAATGGTAATTTTAAAATATTTTCAAAATCATTATTTTACAGTAGAAATTATTAATTAATCTAATTAATTAATAAAAATTTATCCTACACTAGGATCTAAATATGATATACAGCATACATGCATTTAAATTTAAAATTTAAATTTGAACAGTAAATACTTTACTGTAATGTGTTCAGAACACAATACCTTTGTGCGGGTAGTAGACCGCCGTAATCTGATCACCATCGAAAGAGTCTGATCATTATGATGTAGCCACACAGTGTGTTTGACCTCTGCAGATCGTCCACACGAAGCTCCCGGTCTGATCAACTTCACACGAGTGCTAGCTCGTTGTAGAGCCCTTTCGACGGTCGATGCTGATCGAACTCCTTCGATCGATGTTTGTCGATTCTTTAGATGCTCTAGATCATCAGTAAATATGCTTGAGAGGATGTTGAAGATCTTTCTAAAATTTGGTGGGCTCACGACACTCGTAGCTCACTTTCTCACTTCCCGAACTCCAGGCTGAAACCCTGAAGAACTCACTGAAACCCTGCGCACACTTTTTCTTTTTTTTCTTTCTTTTTCTCTCAGAAAGATATAGACCTTCACCTTGCACACAAGGATTCCTCACATCCAGATTTTCTCTCCAAAAAATTTTCTTGCACACGCCCCACTCTTCTCCTCCTTTTAAAACAACAACCAAGGTCTTATCCATGTGAGAGGATAAAGATGAGTAATTGCACATTTGAATTCAAATCAAATTTTAAATTCAAATGGAAACTAATTTATCCCTATCCACTAAGGTCATGAGAAGAGGAGGGCGTGGCTTAATTTGTGCGTGAGTGATTTCATGAGAAACATTTTCTCATGTAATAAATGGAGTGCTAAAAGAGGACAAGGTCAAGGCGCTAAGATTGGTTGCTCATTCAAATTCAAACTTTGTTTTGAATTTGAATGGCCAACCAATCATCCTTATCCACTCATTTGGCACATTAAAGTAGGGCGTGAGGAAAAATTCATGAGAACTTCCTTCTCGTGAATTCAAATGGGCGCAGTGGAAGTGAGGTGGCACAGGGAGAATGGGTCAAGGTGGTTTCATTATTTAAACCAACCTAATTGAACCAAATAAGTTAGGCCCAATTAGACTAATTTAAACCCAACTTAATTAGGCTTAATTAGGCTCAATAAAATCCTAATCAAATCAAAAATTGATTAAGCCCAACCCCTAATCAAATCAGAGACCAAACCATCTCGACGATTAGGTCAACTCTTAACCTAATCGGGTCAAACCCAACTTAATCCAATTCAATTGGACTTGATCCAAAAATAATTACTCCATCAAATTGAGTTAATTAATGATCAAATCACTAATTAAACCTCTCATAAATATTGAGTCCAAATCCAATGGGTAATCAGACATCAGAATTCATCGATATGTAACCCTG
This sequence comes from Elaeis guineensis, assembly GCF_000442705.2. Taxonomy (NCBI): domain Eukaryota; kingdom Viridiplantae; phylum Streptophyta; class Magnoliopsida; order Arecales; family Arecaceae; genus Elaeis; species Elaeis guineensis. The sequence continues at coordinate 112,602,601 of NC_026000.2, read as the reverse complement.
ATCGAAGAGTCCCAAACCAGTGGGACTCTTGACCCCGGTACCCAAAATGTGTGGGACTCATGATCAGAGAATCCTGATTCTCGATCACAGAGTTTCAGACACGTAGGACTCATAGTCCACGAGCATTAGGACTCTTCATCAGCCATCAGATCAGATAGGAACCTCTAATGTGTGTGACCCCGCAGGTTCGAACCTAAGCCGGTAGCACAGGAACCAATTTCTATACTAATCGAAGTGACCATCTAGCAATGGTACCCGATGATCGGATAGGGCGAATAGTCACAATCGCAACACTCAGAACCTACATGAATATGGTTACTGTATAATTCATCCTTTTGATCTCTGTGTTTAGGATGACTCAGGGTTAAACTGTCAACCCTGATTAGATCATCCGAATCATGCTCAACTCAAACAGTCTTGTGACTCCTCACAAAGACTACCTTGGCCAAGGTTTTGCTAAATTGAAATACGACTGTACACAGCTCCTAAACTGGAGTGGTCAATCCCATCTTGACACACGCACCGACAAGTCAAGTACTTGACTATACCCAACAGCCTTCCATCACTGAATTAGAAATTCAGGTAGTCCGTGCCTAAGTGTAGTGAGTTGCTTGCAAGTCACCATGACGGTCTCAAGTCGGAGGGACATTTATACCCATATTCCGTCGGAGCAAATTTTGACAGCAGAAATAGCTCTGGAGTCGGTCACGTTCAGTACAGATGTACCCTTACATCTCACCTGTATGCCATACCAGTGTCTCCACACTCATTGATTAAGAGGACAACCAACCTATATGGCACACAACTACCTATGCTTGATAAATGTTGTCATCCTTGATAATAACGTATCATTTGATCACGAACAGATTTAAGGACTAAACGACAAATCCTCCTTTGTCGAGTCTAAATAGTCCTAAGGACTTCACCACAACATAGGAGTTCATTAAAGATAAAATATTTTGTGATGAAAAATATCAAAATAATTTTTATTAATTCATAATTTATGTACATATACAAAAATGAGCACAACCGTCAGCAGACTGATGATTGGCTTTGGGACACTATTCCCAACAATCTCCCACTTGGCCTAAAGCCAATCGGTGCAGTATCTAATACCCATCTTGACTTGTAGTCGTCGAACTCCTTCACCGCAATGGCTTTAGTGAATGGATCGGCCAGGTTCTCCTTTCTGTCGATCTTCTGAAGGTCGATGTCACCTCGATCCATAATTTTTTGGATGAGATGGTAGCGGTGCAGAATATGCTTCGTCCGCTGGTGTCCTTGGGTTCCTTCGCCTGAGCAATGGCTCCAGAGTTGTCACAGTAGAGCAGAACTGGACCAAAAAGGGAGGGTGCTACTTCGAGCTCGGTTGATAAATTTCTTCAGCCACACCGCTTCTTTGGCAGCATCTGATGCAGCGACATACTCCACCTCGCAAACTGAATTAGCCACTGTGTGTTGCTTGGAACTCTTCCAGCAGATAGCTCCACCATTAAGGGTAAAAATAAATCCGACACACTTTTGCTGTCATCATGATCAGACTGAAAACTAGAGTCTGTAAACCCTATAAGTCTCAAGTTCGATTCACCATAAACAAGTCACTGGTCCTTAGTATTTCTTAAATACTTCAGGATGGTTTTAACAACTTTCCAGTGATTCTCTCTTGGATTAGATTGGTATCTACTCACTACCCCTAGTGAATATGCCACATCTGGTCGTGTACATATTATGGCGTACATGATAGATCCCACTGCCAAAGTATGTGGAATCCTACCCATACGCTCTCTCTCTTGAGGTGTTGTCGGACAATCCCTCTTCGAGAAAGAAATTCCATAGCCTATCGGTAGATAGCCTTTCTTAGAATTCTCCATGCTGAACCTCTTCAGCATAATATCTATGTACGTAGACTGGGATAAACCAAACAACCTTTTAGATCTATCCCTATAGATCCTCATCCCTAGGATGTAGGAAGCTTCTCCCAGATCCTTCATGGAGAACTGTGACGACAGCCAAATCTTTATTTCCTGTAATGCAGGGACATCATTCCCGATTAAGAGAATATCATCCATATATAATACAAGAAATACCACTACTGGACCATTAGCCCACTTATAAATATAGGGCTCTTCTCTGTTCTTAACGAAGCCATACGTCTTGATCGTCCTATCAAAACATATGTTCCAACTTCGGGATGCCTGCTTAAGTCCATAAATAGACCTCTGTAGTCTGCACACCTTAGACTCATCAGTGGATGTGAATCCTTCAGGTTGTATCATATACACCTCTTCATCTAGCTCTCCGTTTAGGAAAGCTGTCTTCACATCCATCTGCCAGATTTCATAGTCCAGATGGGCAGCTATCGCAAGCATAATCCAAATGGATTTGACCATTGCCACAGGAGAAAATATCTTGTCATAGTCATACCATAACGTTGATGACATCCCTTGGCAACCAGACGGGCTTTATAAGTTTCCACCTTTCCGTCTGCACTCCTCTTCCTCTTGAAGATCCACTTACACCCTATGGGTTTTACTCCTTCGGGTGGGTCAACCAATGTCCACACATCGTTGACCTTCATGGACTCCATTTCAAATTTCATGGTCTCTAGCCATTTCTCAAAGTCAGATCTCTGCATTGCATCCATGTAGGTGATCGGATCCTCATCATTTTCATCAAGTTCGATAGGATCATCGTTCTGGACCAAGAAACCATAGTATCTGTCTGGTTGACGTGGTACTCTACTAGATCGCCTTAAGGGTGCTTGATCAATGGGCTCCGGATCTGATCTAATCAAATCTGGTTTAGCAACTTGCATCGGATTTTTCACCTGTCGAATTTCGTCAAGTTCGACCTTAGAGGCAACAGTCCCTTCACCAAGGAACTCCCTTTTCAAAAAGATTGCCTTAAAGCTGACAAACACTTTTTGCTCATCAGCTAAGTAAAAGTAATACCCTTTGGTCTCTTTTGGGTACCCTATAAAATTACACTTGTCAGACCTAGATCCAAGCTTGTCCGTAATTAAACGTTTAACATAAGCCGGACACCCCCAAATCCTAAGGTGCGAGAGTACTGGCTTACGTCCTATCCATATCTCATATGGTGTTTTGGTTACAGACTTACTCAAAACCCTATTTAGAAGGTAACAAGCCGATTTGAGCATATATCCCCAAAGGGAGATCGGCAGACCAGCAAACCCATCATGGATCGAACCATATCCAACAAGATCCGATTCCTCCTTTCAGACATACCATTATGCTGTGGTGTTCCAGGTGGTGTCCACTGAGAGAGAATCCCATTCTCCCCAAGATATGTCAGAAAATCATTGAAAAGGTATTCACCTCCTCGATCAGATCGAAGAGTTTTAATACACTTTCCAGTTTATTTTTCTACCTCATTTCGAAATAGTTTGAACATTTCAAACGACTCCGACTTATACTTCATTAAATAGATATACCCATACCTCGATAGGTCATCTGTCAAGGTTATGAAGTAGAAATATCCACCTCTTGCACTTAAGCTCATGGGTCCACATACATCAGAATGTACCAGAGCCAAGAGTTCACTAGCTCGCTCACCTTTTCCAGTAAAAGGTGACTTGGTCATTTTACCAAGAAGACAGGACTCACAGGTTGGAAGTGATTCATAATCACCTACTTCAAGAATTCCTTCTTGAGCCAACCTGTTTATCTGTTCTTATTGATATGACCTAGCCTACAGTGCCAAAGGTAGACTTCTGACACATTATCTATTCTAGAGCATTTACCGGAGGTTTGAACCATATTAACAAGTTGTGATAAAAAGTAAATTCTATTATTAAGTTGTCTAACAAATATTGTAACACCATTCAAAATGATATTACAAATATTTTTTTTTATTAAAAATTGATAACCGTTCATGGTCAAAAGGTCTACAGAAATAATATTTAATAAAAAGCTTGGACAATAGTAACATTCACTCAGAATTATATTTCGAGAATTGATTACAAGGTTCATGATTCCTAATGCTAGAACTGAAACTTTGCTTCCATCTCCAATGTTCAGGAATCTCTCGCCTTCATCAAATCTTCTACTGACCTGCAGACCCTGCATCGAATTGCAAATATAATAAGGGCTTCTGGTATCCAATACCCAGGCAGTAGTATCACAAATAGAAAAGTTGCAAGGTGTTATCATATAAATACCTTGCTTCTTCTTCGGCCTATTCGGGTCCAGTGAGGCAATGTATAGAGGATAGTTCCTCTTCCAATGCCTCTGCTTCTTACAAAAGAAGCACTCCACCTAGCTCTGATCGGGCTTGCACTTCTTGGTCTGACCCTGTGCAGACATCCCAGCATGCGGCTGCACCTTCTTATTCTTCTTCTTCTTGTTCTTCTTCTTTCCTTTCTTAAAGGGTCGACGATCAGAAGAAGACCCTCCCACAACATTTACCGACTCCATATGGAGCTGGTGGTCCTTCTCAAAGTTCTGCAGCAACCCCAACAAGCCATGGTAGTTCACTGCAGGCTTTGTCATTCAAAAATGAGTAAGGAAGGGAAGGTAGGACTTGGGCAGAGAATTAAGGATCGCATCCTTACCGAGCTGCTCGTGCAGGGGAAAGCCCAGTTTACTTAGGCGCTCAATCATTTCGATCATGTACAGTACATGATCAGTGACTGAGGCTCCATCCCTCATCCGAGCATTGAAAATGGCATAACTAGTTTTGTTCCTTTCAATATCATCAGGCGTGCCAAAAGAGTCGTTCAACATTTGAAGCATCTCCTATCACTGGGCATTCTCGAACCTGCAACTGAACTCATCATTCATTGCCGCCAGCATTATGCACCGGACATTGGTGTGGTCGTTGAGCCACTTCTGGTAAGCATCTCGGACCGTTCCTCTAACGTTCAAGCTGGCTCCTCAGGTGCCGGATCCGTTACTACATAAAGGATCCGCTCATGCTCAAGGACGATTTTTAATTTTCGATACCAGCTATCGAAATTAGATCCCATGAGCTTGTCATTATCTAATAATGACCGGAGCGAAAGGGTAGTGGCCATAGCTGCATAAAGGAAAACCAGACCTATATTAGTACATAAATTATTAATACTAAAGACTTAGACTTTAGTCTAAAGTTTCTCCCAGTATTTTTATGAATTAGTAGCCTCAACCTCCAATTCGAGGAATTACTTTAATTCCTTAGTGGGTATTAGAATCCACACAGACTACACACGAGCCCAACTTTGGTTGGTCAACCCATGTGCATCTATGGGTAGGTTCATAACTAGTTGTTTCTCTAAACAACTTCTAGTAATTAATTTTGCCCCAGAACCTAATCAGTAGGCTTTGGCCTCCACTAAAAAAATTTGGTTAGGTCCAACCATTAACATGATTTGATTTGGTGAATCGGACCAATAAATGATCAAACCCGATTTTGGTCGGCCAACCTAACCACCATCAGAAAGACTCAAACCAAATTATCATATTATGAATGATAATTCCATTAGTCAATAAGCACCAGGCCTTTGGGCCTCCAATGATTATTAAACTAATGGACTCATTATCACTCACTTAATGGAGGCTATGATTTAGTTATCAATATAACTTAATCATTTTTAGGACCTAATAATTTTTGAGGATTTTATTAAAGAATCGAAGAGAAGAAAATATCCAGCCAATTTCAATCCTCCCATTGACTTCACCAAGTCAGATTAAAAAGGATTTACTTAAAGCTGGCATTAGGAGCATCTAAATCAGTCAAACTGATTTACTTAATGACATGGGTGAGCCCTAATCACCAAGTGATCTAATCAAAACCTAATTCACCAGGTTGGTCAGGTAAGTGAGATCAGTGGTGGGGATAAGCCATTAACTCATCAGAGATCGAATCATTGCGAGTAGCTCCCGCTTAAAAACCACTGGTCAAACTGCCAAACTTACCTTAGACACCAATCGGTTCATTAGTTTTAATTTGATCAACTTAGTAAATAGGGTTCACTGCATAGCCATGAATTAAGTCCATCTTGGTCTAGTTAAAGACATGAACCCATTCAACTACAACTATTGGAGTTGAGTCTAGAGTATCCTTGACCTAATCTAATTCAACTTTTGATTAGATTTGATCAATTACTCTAATTTAGTCCATTTCTTTAAGCTAACCTTAGGTCTAACCCAATTATGGACCTAATCCATCTAACCCATTGACCTACAAGTTTATGCAATTGTCTTAGGTCTTAATTCATAATTCTAGACCTACTAGACAATACTTAATTCTTTTAATTAAGTATTTGGGCTGATGGGTCAGGGTTTGGTATTTTAAAAATAATTTTTAAATTTGAAAATTTTTATTTTCTGTTCACCAAATATGTTGACTCATTACACAAATAGATCAGCACATTTCATAAATAGCAATCCTATTGCTAATTACATAACAGAAAATAACTTAATCAAAAAAAAAATTATGAATATTCCTTTCACTACTTTATCTGCATGGGATATAATTGCATCGGCACCCCTACCACCATAGGAGACCCCATCGAATGGGAAGAGAGGGCCTTTAAACCCTACTTTTCTCCTATGACCGGACGGCCATGGCAATCAACCCAATTCGATTACTTGCTACTTGGATCAAGTATATCTAAATATACCAATTTCAAAATTTAAATTTAAATTTTAAATTTCAAATTTTAAATTTTGAATTTCAAATTTCAAATAAATTTCAAATTTTAAATTTTCAAATTTTGAATTTCAAATTTCAATTTTAAATTTTGAATTTCAAATTTAAATTTCAACCAAATTTCAAATTTCAAATTTTTTGTATTTCAAATTTTTGAATTTTGAATTTTAAATTTTTAATTTCAAAATTCAAATTTTGAATTTCAAATTTTTGAATTTTGAATTTTGAACAACTTTCAAAATTCAAAATTCAAATTTTAAATTTTAAATTTTAAATTTAAACTTTTAGATTACAACTTAATCTATGCATATAAATATATATATATCATATCTAAGAACCTAGCTCTGATACCATTTGTGAAAAAAATTCAGTGCAGGGGTAAAATGATAATTTTAAAATTTTTTCAAAATCACTATTTTATAGTAAAAATTATTAATTATTCTAATTAATTAATAAAAATTTATCCTACACTAAGATCTAAATATGATATATAGCATGCATGCATTTAAATTTGAAATTCAAATTTGAACAGTAAATACTTTACTGTAATGTGTTCAGAACACAATACCTTTGTGCGGGTAGTAGATCACCGTAATCTGATCACCGTCAAAAGAGTCTGATCATCATGATATAGCCACACAATGTGTCTGGCCTCTGCGGATCATCCACATGAAGCTTCCGATCTGATCAACTTCACACGAGTACTAGCTCGTTGTAGAGCCCTTTTGACGGTCGATGCTGATCGAACTCCTTCGATCGATGTTTGCTGATTCTTTGGATACTTTAGATCATTAGCAGATTGCTTGAGAGGATGTTGAAGATCTCTCTGAAATTTGGTGGGCTCACGACACTCATAGCTCACCTTCTCATTCCCGAACTCCAAGCTGAAACCCTGAAGAACTCACTAAAACCCTGCGCATACTTTTTCTTTTTTTTTCTTTCTTTTTCTGTCAAAAGGATATAGACCTTCACCTTGCACACAAGGATTCCTCACACCCAGATTTTCTCTCCAAAAAATTTTCTTGCACACACCCCACTCTTCTCCTCCTTTTAAAACAACAACCAAGGTCTTATCCACGTGAGAGGATAAAGATGAGTAATTGTACATTTGAATTCAAATCAAATTTTGAATTCAAATAAAAACTAATTTATCCCTATCCACTAAGGGCGTGAGAAGAGGAGGGCGTGGCGCTAAAAGAGGACAAGGTCAAGGCGCTAAGATTGGTTGCTCATTCAAATTCAAACTTTGTTTTGAATTTGAATGGCCAACCAATCATCCTTATCCACTCATTTGGTGTATTAAAGTAGGACGTGAGGAGGGCTTTGCATGAGAAAAAATTCATGAGAACTTCCTTCTCGTGAATTCAAATGGGCGCAGTGGAAGTGAGGTGGCGCAGGGAGAATGGGTCAAGGTGGTTTCATTATTTAAACCAACCTAATTGAACCAAATAAGTTAGGCCCAATTAGACTAATTTAAACCCAACTTAATTAGGCTTAATTAGGCTCAATAAAATCCTAATCAAATCAAGAATTGATTAAGCCCAACCCCTGATCAAATCAGAGACCAAACCATCTCGACGATTAGGTCAACTCTTAACCTAATCGGGTCAAACCCAACTGAATCCAATTCAATTGGACTTGATTCAAAAATAATTACTCAATCAAATTAAGTTAATTAGTGATCAAATCACTAATTAAATCTCTCATAAATATTGAGTCCAAATCCAATGGGTAATCGGACATCAGAATTCATCGATATGTAACCCTGATCGAAGAGTCCCAAACCAGTGGGACTCTTGACCCCGATACCCAAAATGTGTGGGACTCATGATTAGAGAATCCTGATTCTCGATCACAGAGTCTCAGAAATGTAGGACTCATAGTCCATGAGCATTAGAATCTTCATCAGCCATCAGATCAGATAAGAACCTCTAATGTGTGTGACCGCGCAGGTTCGAACCTAAGCCGGTAGTACAGGAATCAATTCATGTACTAATCGAAGTGACCATCTAGCAATGGTACCCGACGATTGGATAGGAGAATAGTCACAATGCAACACTCAGAACCTACGTGAATATGGTTACTGTATAATTCATCCTTTTGACCTCTGTGTTTAGGATGACTCAGGGTTAAACTGTCAACCCTGATTAGATCATCCGAATCGTGCTCAACTCAAACAGTCCTGTGACTCCTCACAAAGACTACCCTGGCCAAGGTTTTGCTAAATTGAAATATGACTGTACACAGCTCATAAACTGGAGTGGTGAATCCCATCTTGACACACGCACCGACAAGTCAAGTACTTGACTAAACCCAGCAGCCTTCCGTCACTGAATTAGAAATTCAGGTAGTCCAGTGCCTAAGTGCAGTGAGTTGCTTGCAAGTCACCATAGCGGTCTCAGGTCGGGGGGATATTTATACCCATATTCCATCGGAGCAAATCTTGACAGCAGAAATAGCTCCGGAGTCGGTCACATTCAGTGCAGATGTACCTTACATCTCACCTGTATGCCATACCAGTGTCTCCACACTCATTGATTAAGAGGACAATCAATCTATATGGCACACAACTACCTATGCTTGATAAACGTTGTCATCCTTGGTAACAATGTATCATTTGGTCGCGAACAGATTTAAGGACTAAATGACAAATCCTCCTTTGTCGAGTCTAAATAGTCCTAAGGACTTCACCACAACATAGGAGTTCATTAGAAGATGAAATATTTTATGATGAAAAATATCAAAATAATTTTTATTAATTCATAATTCATGTATATATACAAAAATGAGCACAACCGTCAACAGACTAACGATTGACTTTGGGATACTATTCCCAACAGGATTACCTTGGTCAAGATTTTGCCAAATTGAAATATAGCGACTCATTCTTCTCCAACTCTTGGAGTGGTCAATCCCATCTTGATCATACTCTGACTTCGAAGCACTTGACTGTGCCTAGAAGCCTTCCGTTACTGAATTAGAAATTCAGTTAGTCCAGTATCAAAGCATAGTAAGTTGCTTGCAAGTTACTGAGGCGATCTCAGGTCTAAGGGACACTTATACTTATATCCCATCAGAGACATTCTCGATAGCAGAATACTCTGGAGTTGGTCACGTTCAATGATGATGTACCCTTACATCTCATCTGTATGCCATACCAGTATCTCCACGCTCCTTGGTTAAGAGGCAACCAACCCATATGGCCTACAGCGACCTATGCTCGATAGAAGCTGTCGTCCTTATTAACAGCCTATCATTTGATCGTGAACAGTTTTAAGGACTAATCAATAAATCCTCTCTTTATCGAACCTAAATAGTTCTAAGACTTTATCACAACAACGGAGTTCATTAGAAGACGAAAACTTGTGATAAAAATATCAAAAATATATTTTGTTTATTAACAAATTAATTACAATACAAAGTTGCTCAACTATCAACAGGTTGACGATTGACTTCTGGGACATATTTCTCAACAACTCTCACTTGTCTTAAAGCTACTCGGCACAGTATCTAATATCCATCTTCGGCTTGTGGTTGTCGAACTCCTTTATTGTAAGGGCTTTAGTGAAGGGGTCAGCTAGGTTCTCCTTTCATTGATCTTCTGAAAGTCGACATCACCTCGATCCACGATCTCTCGGATCAGATGAAAGCGACGCAAAATATGCTTTGTCCGCTGGTGTACTTTGGGTTTCTTCGCCTAAGAAATGGCACCAGTGCTGTCACAGTAGAGCAGGACCGGACCATCGAGGGAGGGTGCTACTCCAAGCTCCGTGATGAATTTTCTCAGTCACACAGCTTCCTTCATAGCATCCGATGCTGCGATATACTCTGCTTCACAAATAGAGTCTGCCACAGTATGCTGCTTAGAACTCTTTCAGCAGATGGCTCCACCATTCAGAGTAAAGATATAACCCGACACGCTTCTGCTATTATCATGGTCAGATTGAAAGCTGGAGTTTGTGAACCCCACAAGTTTCAGATCTGACTCGCCATAAATCAATCATTGATCCTTAGTATTTCTTAAATACTTAAGGATGGCTTTAACCACTTTTCAGTGATTTTCTCCAGGATCAGATTGGTATCTACTCACTACTCCTAGTGAGTATGCCACTTCTGGTCTTGTACATGTCATGGCGTACATGATAGATCCCACGATCGAAGTATATGGGACTCTACTCATACGCTCTCTCTCTTCAGGAGTTATCGGACAATCCTTTTTAGAGAGAGAAATTCGATGGCCTATCGGTAGATAGCTCTTCTTAAAATTTTCTATGCTGAATCTTTTCAGCACAGTATCTATGTATGTGGACTGAGATAATCCAAGCATCCTTTTAGATCTATCCTTATAGATCTTCATCCCTAGGATGTAGGATGCTTCACCCAAGTCCTTCATGGAGAATTGCGATGACAACCAAATTTGTATTCCCTGTAGTGCGGGGATGTCATTTTCGATTAAAAGAATGTCATCCACATACAAGACAAGGAATACCACAACTAAACCATTTATCCATTTATAGATGCATGCCTCTTCTCCGTTCTTAATGAAGCTATATATTTTGATCACCTTATCAAAATGCATGTTCCAACTCCGAGAAGCTTGCTTCAATCCATAAATGAATCTCTGAAGCTTACACACCTTGCACTCATCTGTGGATGTAAACCCCTCAGGCTGTATCATATACACCTCTTCGGTCAGCTCTCCATTTAGAAAAGTTGTCTTACATCCATCTGCTAGATCTCATAATCTAGATGGACAACTATTGCAAGCATTATCCGAATGGATTTGAGCATTGCCATAGGGGAGAACCTCTCGTCATAGTCAATACCATAATGTTGACGATACCAGACGGGCTTTATAGGTCTCCACCTTTTCGTCTACGCCCCTTTTTCTTTTGAAGACCCATTTACACCCAATGGGTTTAACCCCTTCAGGTGGGTCAACCAATGTCCATACATCGTTGACCTTCATAGACTCCATTTCGAATTTCATGGCTTCAAGCCATTTCTCAGAATCAAGTCTCTGCATTGCATCCATATAGGTGATCGGATCCTTATCATTCTTATCGAGTTCGATGGGATCACCATCTCGGATCAAGAAACCATAGTATCTGTCCAGCTGACGCGATACTCTATCGGATCGCCTTAATATTGCAGGTACATTAGGCTCCAGATCTGATCTAATCAAATCCGACTCAGGTTCACTATTGATGTCGGTTCTTCTACCTGTTGAACTTCATCAAGTTCAACCTTAGAGGCAACGGTTCCTTCACCAAGGAACTCCTTTTCTAAAAAAGATTATCTTAAGGCTGATGAACACCTTTTGTTCATCAGCATGGTAGAAAAAATATCCTTTGGTCTTTGTGGGGTACTCTATGAATGTGCATTTGTCAGATCTAAGTCCAAATTTATCTATAACTAACCGTTTGACATAGACCGGGCACCCCAGACCCTAAGGTGTGAAAGTGTTGGCTTACATCCTGTCCATATCTCATATGGAGTCTTAATTACAAACTTACTTGGAATCCTATTTAACAGATAACAGGCCGATTCGAGTGTATATCCTCAGAAGGATATCGGCAAGCTGGCAAAATCCATCATGGATCGAACTATGTCTAACAGAGTCCGATTTCTCCTTTCAAACACACCATTATGCTGTGGTGTTCCTAGATGAGTCCATTGGGAGAGAATCCCATTCTCTCCTAGATATGTAAGAAACTCACCAGAAAGGTATTCCCCTCCTCGATCAGACTGAAAAGTTTTAATACTCTTCCAGTTTATTTTTTTACTTCATTTCAGAATTATTTGAACATTTCAAATGAATCCGACTTATGTTTCATCAGATTGACATATCTATATCTGGATAGATCATCCATGAAAGTGATGAAATAAAAATATCCACCTCTAGCAGTTGTGCTCATGGATCCGCATACATCAGTATGTACTAGGCCCAAGAGCTCAGTAGCTCTCTCACCTTTTCCAGTAAAAGGTGACTTGATCATTTTACCAAGAAGATATGACTCACAGGTTGGAAGTGATTCATAATCACTGACTTCGAGGATTCTCTCTTGAGTCAATCTGTTTATCCTGTTCTTGTTTATATGACCTAGCCTATAGTACCATAAGTAGATATCTGATACACTATCTAATTTAGGGTGCTTGCCTGTAGAATAGACTACGTTAACAGATTGTGATAATATATACACACCATTGTTCAAATATCTATAAAAAATAGTAACACCATTCATAATGATATTACTAACTTGTTTCTTTATTGAAATTTCATAATCATTTTTGGCCAGAAGGCCTACAGAAATAATATTTAAAAATAAACTGGAACAGAAATGACAATCATTGAGAATAATGGTATGAGACTCAAATACAAGTTTCAAGATTTCTAATGCTAGAACTGAAATTGGTCTTCCATCTCTAACGTTCAGGAACCTCTCACCTTGCTCGAATCTTTTACTGACCTGCAACCCCTGCAACGAATTGCAAATATAGTAAGGGCTATCGGTATCCAATACCCAGTCAGTTATATCACAAATAGAGAAATTGTAAGGAGTTATCATATAAATACCTTGCCCAGAAATAGCTTGCTTCTTTCTCTGCTTGTTCGAGTCCAAGGAGGCAATGTACTGAGGACAGTTCCTCTTCCAGTGCCCCTGCTTCTTGCAAAAGAAGCATTCAGCTTGACTCTTATCAGGCTTGATCTTTCTGGTCTGGTCCTGTACTGATGTCCTAGCCTGAACTTGCACTTTCTTCATTTTCTTCTTGTTCTTCTTCCTTTCTTAAAGGGTCGAGAACCAGAAGACGAACCTCCCACTAAGTTCATGACTCCTTGTGGAGTTGGTGATCCTTCTCAAAGTTCTGAAGCAACCTCAGTAACCCATGATAGTTTACTTCAGGCTTTGTCATTCTATAATGAGTGAAGAATGAGATAGAAGACTTGGACAGCGAGTTCAGTATTGCATCTTTCCCAAGCTGCTCATGTAAGGGAAAGTCGAGCTTGCTCAAACGCTCCATCAGCTCGATCATGTACAATACATGATCAGTGACAGAGGCACCATCCCATATTTTGGCGTTGAAGATGGCATAACTAGTCTTGTGCCTCTCCATGTCATCAGGTGTGCCAAAGGCATCCTCTAACACTTGAAGCATATACTTTGGTTGAGTCATCTCAAATCTGTGACTGAACTCGTCGCTCATGGCAGCCAGCATGATGCAGCGCACCATGGTCCGATCACTGAGCCACTTCTAGTAAGTGTCTCTAACTGTTCCATGTGCATTGGCAGTTGGCTCCTTAGGTGCAGGATTTGTTATCATATATAGGATCCGTTCATGCTCCAGGACTATCTTCAACTTTTGATACCAGCTACCAAAGTTGGATCCCACCAACTTATCATTGTCCAATAATGATCGAAGCAATAGAAAAGTGGCCATATCTGCATAAAGAAAAATTATAACCTAATTAGTAATTAATTTATTAAACCTAAAGATTTAGACTTTAATCAAAAGGTTTCTCTCACTATTTTATTCGAATTGGTAATCTCTACCTCCAATTCGAGTAATTATCCTAATTTCTTAGTGGGTACTAGAATCCACTTAGACTGCACACAAGTCTAACTTTGGTTGGCCAACCTATGTACATCTAAGGATAGATTCATAACCAATTGTTTTTCTAAATAATTTCTAGTAACTTTAATTTTGCCCCAGTCCCTAATCAGTAGGCTTTGGCCTCTATTGAAAAGGTTTGGTTAGGTCCAACCATTAACATGACCATACTTGACCCATCTAGCCAATGAATGATTAGTCCCAACTTTGGTTGGCTAACCTAACCACCATTTAGAAAGATGCAGTCAAGAAATCATATTATGAATGACAATTTCATCAGTCGATAAGCACCAGGCCTTTGGACCTCCAATGATTATCCAACTGATGGACCCATTATCATCCACTTAATGGGAGGCTATGATCTAGTTATCACCATAACTATTTCATTTTAAGGACCTAATAATTTTAGAAGATTTAATTGATTTAGAAGAGAAGGTCAGATGGACCAGCTTATCATGATCCTCCCACTGGCTTCACCATGTCAGCTTAAGGGAGACTATTAAAAGGGCTGGTCTAGGAGCATCTAAATCAATCACATTGATTTACCTAGCTGACATGGGTCAGCTCGAATAGTCAAGTGATCTGATCAAAACATAATTTCATCAAGAGGCCAGATAAGTTCAATCGGTGGAGGATCTGCCAAAGCTTGCCTTAGACACCATCAGAAATGGTCAGGTAAGCGGGCTACCAATTAAAAACCATCGATCTAATTTATCTTAGACACCAACTGGTTTAATTAGTTTTGATTAGATCAACCTAACAGTTCATGCTAGACCGCTTAGCCAAGAATCAAGTCCATTTGGTTCTCGTTAAAGATATGGACTTGACCAACTACAACTATTGTAATTGATCTAGAGAATCCTTGACCTAATCTAAGACAATAATTGATTAGATTTAGTCAATTCTCTAATTAAGTCCATCTTTAATCTAACCTTAAGTCTAATCCAATTAATGGACCTAATTACTACTAACCCATTAATCCATTGTGTTGTGGTTTGTGTCTTAGGTTCTTCAATTCACAATCCTAGAACCTACTCAAACAACTTCTTAATTCTCAATTAAGTTTTGGGCTGAGGGTTGGGGTTCGGCTTTTCGAAAATAATTTTCATATTTGTAAAATATTTTTATAATATAGTTCTACCAATAAGTTACATATTTGATTCATAAATCTAATAAATTATAAATTTAATCTAGATCACATCTAACAAATTTATGATTAAAGATAGATCTACATGAATTAGGATAATCTTTGCACTGTAAGGGGTAAACCTTACAGCAGGACAACCTATAGTTCATGATTGATCTAAAAATTTTAATATCAGATTTAATAATTAGATTATAAATTAGATCTAATCTAAGAAATAATCTAAGCATGTATAAATAATCATGTAATAAACAACCTAGGCTCTGATACCAATTGAAAGAACCAGATCTAGGATTTCAGGGTTAGATCTTGAAACTTTTTCAAGATCAGGCAGCGAAAGACTAAAATAAATAAAAATTTATCTTATAAAATCAGAGAATTCTTAGATCTAAGATCCTATTACTGTTGAAAAATATGCCCAAAAGCCAATTGTCAACCTGTTGACGGTTGAGCAACCTTGTATTGTAATTGATTTGTTAATAAATAAAATATATTTTTGGTATTTTTATCATAAGTTTTCATCTTCTAATGAACTCTGTTGTTGTGATGAAGTCCTTAAGACTATTTGGTTCAATAAAGAGAGAATTTATCGATTAGTCTTTAAAACTATTCACGACCAAATGATGGACTGTTAATAAGGACGACAGCTTCTATCGAGCATAGATCGCTGTAGGCCATATGGGTTTGTTATCCTCTTAACCAAGGAGTGTGAAGATACTGGTATGGTATACAAGTGAGATGTAAGGGTACATCATCATTGAACGTGACCAACTTCAGAGCATTCTGCTGTCGAGAATCTATCTGATGGGATATAGGTATAAGTGTCCCTTATAACTAAGATCGCCTCAGTGACTTGCAAGCAACTCACTGTGCTTTGGTACTGGACTAACTAAATTTTTAATTCAGTAACAGAAGATTTTTGAGCACAATCAAGTACTTATGAAGTCAGAGTGTGATCAAGATGGGATTGACCACTCCAAGAGTTAGAGAAGAATGAGTCACTGTATTTCAATTTAGCAAAACCTTGGCCAGGATTATCCATCAGATGGATTTGATATTTTGAAATACAATGTGGACAATCTGATCAGAGTTGACAGTTGAATTTTGAGGTGTCCTATGAGCATTTTGGTCAAGAGGATGAATTATATGGAAACTATATCCGTATGGGTTCTAAGGATGTTGTTCTACACATTCGAACTATTCGACCGTCGGGTACCATTGCTAGATGGTCACTTGATTGATATAAAAATTTATTTCTATGCTATTGGCTTAGGTTCAGACTATGAGTTCACACACATTAAAGTTCATGATCCAATCAGATGGTTGATCAATGATTAAGAGTCATTCTAGGATTAAACGATCAATACGATTGATATTTAACCTAGTGCAAGTGTTGCAGGAGGATCAATTAGTAATTCGATTGCTAATTGACTTAATTTGATTAAGTCAATAGGTTGAGATTAAATTTAATTAAATATAATTTAATTAAATTTAGTTTGGACTTGATTGGATCAAGTTCAATTGATTTATTGGATAAGCCAAGTGCAAGAAAAAACTAGTCCTAGTCCAATTAGGACTTGGGTCAACCTAATTTCTAATTCGATTAAAAAATTAAATCAGATTTAAATTTAATTTAATCTAATTAAATTAGGCTCTTAGTTAAGTTAAGACCTATTTTAATTAGATTGATTTAATTTTGGTTTGATTTGGTTTGAGAAATCAAATTTGAACAAGTCATAGATTGAATCCTAGCAAGACTAGGATTCCACCTTGTGCCACCTTAACCCCCCACACCTACTCTCTCTTATTTTGTGCGACAAAATCTTCTCTCCCAGGACTTCATACACACCCAAAGCTTTTCACTCTTTCTCTCTTACATGGAATATGGTTGTGGATCAAGTCAAAGTAGGAATTAGTTTGGATTTCAAATTCTATGAGATAGAGTTTTAGGAAACTAAAACTCTTTCCTTATGGCACTGATTTTATCCAAATTTTTTTTGAATTTTTATAGTTTTTATGGTACATAATATGTGCCCTTTGTTGGTGGTCCATGGTAGAAAAAGAAAGAGGGGACGCCCAAGAGTTGGGCACCCCTTGTCTTGCCTTGTTTGGATAATCCTTGACTAGGTATTTGACCTAGACAAGGACTCTTCATATCTCTTTATTTAAAATAAATTTCTTCATGAAATTATTGTGGAACATAAAGCACTGAGATCCCTTTAGGTCATCCAAAAATCAAAGAGAAAAAGTTTTGGGGCATGGTGATCTAATAGACACAAAACTAAGTGTCTGGGTTAGAGCAAAGAGAAGAAGAAGAGGGTCTTCTTCTAGAGTTGCTGGGTTCATCCCTTCTCTTCCTCCATCTATAAGTTTTCTGAGAGTTTCTCATCTAAAACTCTTTCTCCTACTTCTCATTTTTGGAAGAGTCCAAATTAAGAAGAAGGAGGCATCTGATCGACCATCGAAGAAGGATCAGCGCAGTACTAGCATACTGTGCTGATTTTCTAGACCAGAACTTCAGATCGTGATTCGTGGGCTCGTGTGGACGACTCCTAGAGGCTGAATGTGTGTGCGGCTTACAACATCATCCTCAATCCCGGATCAACAAAGTTAGAACATCTAACTTGCAAGGTAATAGATCTGATCTATTATATTTTACATACATTAGATGTAATATAGAAACATGTTGATATGATCAACATGTAGTTCTTGCTCTTTATATTTTAATTTTTGATTTAATACCATATAATAATCATATAATAAAATCTTATATCTAGAGATTTTCTAATTTTATAAGATAAATTTTGATTAATTTTAGTCTTCTGCTGCCTGATCTTGAAAAAGTTTCAAGATTTAATCCTGAAACCCTAGATTTGATTCCTTCAATTAGTATAAGATCCTAGGTTGTTTATTACATAATTATTTATACATGCTTAAGTTATTTCTTAGATTAGATCTAATTTATAATCTAATTATTAAATTTAAAATTAAAATTTTTAGATCAATCACGAACCGTAGGTTGTCCTGTTGTAAGGTTTACCCCTTACAGTGCAAATGTTGTCCTAGTTATGTAGATCTATCTTTAATCATAAATTTGTTAGATGTGATCTAAATTAAATTTATAATTTATTAGATTTAAAATATATTTAAATCTAAAATAATCTTTGTTAATAATTTTTGGCGTAAAGAACCATCATATATTTGTCTAGAAAATTTACGCAGTTTAAAGTTGAAATTATTTCAATTACATGAACCTGTTTAGATTAGATCTAAAGTAGTTTCATACTTATTTCACTTATATTTTGATTATAAATCAAACATGTAACTTGGTTGGTAGAACCATGCTGTAAAAATATTTTTCAAATATGAAAATTATTTTCGAAAAGCCGAACCCCAACCCTTAGCCCAAAACTTAATTGAGAATTAAGAAGTTGTTTGATTAGGTTCTAGGATTGTGAATTGAAGAACCTAAGACACAAACCATAACACATTGGGTTAATGGGTTAGTGAAAATTAGGTCCATTAATTGGGTTAGACCTAAGGTTAGATTAAAGATGAACTTAATTAGAGAATTGACTAAATCTAATCAATTGTTATCTTAGATTAGGTCATAGCCTTCCTGAAACCCTAGATCTGGTTCCTTCAATTACATGATTATTACATGGTATTAAATCATAAATTAAAATATAAAGAGCAAAAACTATATATTGATCATATCAATATGTTTCTATACTATATCTAATGTATGTAGAATATAATAGATCAGATCTATTACCTTGCAAGTTAGACATTCTAACTTTGCTGATCCGGGCTTGATGATGATGTTGTGAGCCACACACACGTTCAGCCTCTTGGAGTCATCCACACGAGCTCACGAATTATGATCAGAAGTTTCGATCCAGGAAATCAGCACAGTATGCTAGTACTGTGCTGATCCTTCTTCGTTGGTCGATCAAATGCCTCCTTCTTCTTGATTTGAACTTTTTCAAAGATGAGAAGTAGGAGAAGGAGTTTTAGATGAGACACTCTTAGAAAACTTATAGATGGAGGAAGTGAAGGGATGAACCCAGCAACTCTAGAAGAAGATCCTCTTCTTCTTCTCTTTGCTCTAACCCAGACACCTAGTTTTGTGTCTATTAGATCTCCACGCCCCAAGACTCTTTCTTCTTAGTTTTTGGATGCCCCAAAGCTCTCTCAAAGCTCTATAATCCACAAAAATTTTATGAAAAAATTTATTTTAAATAGAGAGATATGAAGAGTCATTGTCTAGGTCAAATACCTAATCAAGGATTATCCAAACAAGGGAAGACAAGGGGCACCCAACTCTTGGGCATCTCCTCATTCTTTTCCTATCATGGACCACCAGCAAAAGGCACATATTATGTGTCATAAAAGCCATGAAAATCTCAAAAAAAATCTGGGTAAAATCAGTGCCATATGGAAAGAGTTTTGGTTTCCTAAAACTCTATCTCATAGAATTTAAAATTCAAACTAATTCCTAATTTGACTTGATCCACAACCACATTCCATGTAAGAGGGAAAGAGAGAAAAGTTTTGGGCATGCATGAAGACCTGGGAGAGAGGGTTTTGTCACACAAAATAAGAAAAAGTGGGCGTGGGATAGGAGAGAGTGGGCGTGGGGGGCTAAGATGGCGTAAGGTGGAATCATAGTCTTACTAGGATTCAATCTATGACTTGTTCAAATTTGATTTCTCAAACCAAATCAAACCAAAACTAAATAATCTAATTCAAATAGATTTTAACCTAATTAAGAGTCTAATTTAATTAGATTAATTTAATTTAAATTTAATTTAATTTTTTAATCAAATTAAAAATTAGGTTGATCCATGTCCTATTTGAACTAGGACTAGTTTTTTCTTGTACTTGGCTTATCCAATAAATCAATTAAATTTGATCCAATCAAGTCCAAACTAAATCTAATTAAATCATATTTAATTAGATTTAATCTCAACCCTTTGGTTTAATCAAATTAGGCCAATTAGCAATCGAATTGCTAATCAATCCTCCTGCAACACTTGCTCTAGGTTAAATGTCAATCGTATTGATCGTTTAACCTTAGAACGATTCTTAATCATTGATCAACCATCCGATCGAATCATGAACTCTAATGTGTGTGACCTCATAGGTCTGAACCTAAGCCAGTAGCACAGGAATAAATTTTTATACCAATCAAAGTGACCATCTAGCAATGGTACCCGACGGTCGGATAAGTCGAATGTGTAGAACAACATCCTTAGAACCCATACGGATATAGTTTTCATATAATTTATCCCCTTGATCAAAATGCTCATAGAATACCTCCAAGTTTAACTGTCAACTTTGATCAGGTTGTCCACATTGTATTTCAAAATATCAAATCCATCTGATGGATTACCCTGGCCAAGATTTTGCTAAATTGAAAGACAGCGACTTATTCTTCTCCAACTCTTGGAGTGGTCAATTCCATCTTGATCACACTCCGACTTTACAAGTACTTGACTGTACCCAAAAGCCTTCCATCATTGAATTAGAAATTCAGTTAGTCTAGTATCAAAGCACAGTGAGTTGCTTGCAAGTCACTGAGGTGATCTTAGGTCTAAGAGACACTTATACCTATATCCCATCAGAGACATTCTCGACAGCAGAATACTCTGAAGATGGTCATGTTCCATGATGATATACCCTTATATCTTATCTGTATACCATATCAGTATCTCCACACTCTTTGGTTAAGAGGACAACCAACCCATATGGCCTACAGCGACCTATGCTCGATAGAAGCTGTCGTCCTTATTAACAGCCTATCATTTGATCATGAAGAGTTTTAAGGACTAATTGATAAATTCTCTCTTTATCGAATCTAAATAGTCTTAAAGACTTCATCACAATAATGGAGTTCATTAGAAGATTAAAACTTATAATAAAAATATCAAAAATATATTTTATTTATTAACAAATCAATTACAATATAAGGTTGCTCAACTGTCAACAGGCTAACGATTGGCTTTTGAGATATATTTTCCAATAGAGCGGTGGGGCTAGTAGCTGAAAAAGGAAGAAGTCATAGCCGAAAAAATTGGGAAAGGCATTCATGATAGATTTCCAGTGAAGCCTATGGCCCGTTGCGATGCCCAAGGCCAAGAGAAGATGGGGAAGAGAGAGAGAGGAGGAAGGATCGAGCCCTTACCTTAGCTCCGGTGGTGTCTCCACTCTGATTTCTGATGTACACAATAATGAGAGACCGTGGCTTCATCAAAAGAAAAGAGAGAGAAAGAACACTAGTGGAGGGTCGGCTCATCGTGAACAGCTTTGGAGGGAGAGGGGGAACTTATAGAGTGGAGAGGAGGCCAAATCCTTTTCGGATTCGACTTTCTCTCCGATGGGTTCGCACGAAAGAAGACTCCCAATAGGAGTCTTCAATGTTTTTCTTTTTTCTTCTATTTTCTTTCTTTTTTTTGTGTTCCTTTTCATGCCTTAAGATTCATGTAGGAGAAAAATTTAGGGTCGGGTATCACATTCTACCACCCTTAAAAAAAAATTTCATCTTCGAAACTTGGCATACTTGAGGTATCGAATATTGAAAATATATAATCCTCATATTGTCCTTAAGCTTCCAAATTATATACATCTCAAAGTGCTTGTTCCATATGTCCTCAAGATAGATAAGTATATGGTATTTCAAAAGTAGATTATTTCTATCTACAAGATAACAAATTTCTTTGATTTCTTAATCTTGACTTAAAATACCATAATTCTTCACCCATGAAATTATTTTCTCTTGATTAATTTTACATGAAAATCATAATTGACCCTACTTATTCTTAATAAAAATAGAAAAGTCTAGAGTATTAGATACTCACTATAATCTACAACCTTCTTTTTCCTTTTAACTTTCTACATAATGTAATGATTAAATTCTTATTATAGAAAATCCTCAAATCCATTCAAACAAATGGAGTAATAATGTCAAAGCTAAGAAAAGAATATCTATATCCAAACATTCTACATCCGAGCTCATCCAAGGAATATCAATCCACTAACATTATACTTAAGATGCCCAAAATTCTTCTAACCACTATTATAACAAAAGAACCAATCATCGAAGATAGTATTGCAAGGTATAAATAAGTCCAAGAATCAATAACCTTGTCCTATCATTTGTCCATGGCGGTCTCTTTTACAAAAGTTAAATCTCCATTCATATCACTTATTGCATTAATATTCTTAATTAGTTTTAGTATAATTCAACCACCATACTTCTATTATGCACTTTGATTTGAATCCATCAAATCCTCCAAGGCTATTGGATGAATTCTAACAAAAGATCTAACCTTCTAATTTTTTTTTATAGATAGAACTAGAACAAAGCTTTAAGTTTCTGTCTTTACTATTCTTTGAGCATATCACATCAAAATTAAATCTTGATCTACTTTTTATATTTGAAATCATCACATAAGCTTACACCACTTATCTAGAATCCATTACATATAGAATTAATTTGGAGTAAGTTAACTCTGGATTTATCTAACAATCAACGGGATGATTGCAAACCAACCTTTCTTTGTAAAATGATTAACTCAAATCTCTAACAAATTAGAAGACCTTAAGTCTGTATCATTATGAGCAAAATCAACTCAGCTATTTCTCCTAGAGCTTCTTTCACTATAATCCTTAAAATCAATCAATAAATCCATCGAAATCTTGTCCCTCAAACATCAAGCTCATATAAGTCTCCCAAAATCAATTCTTTCTTTAAATTCTACAATAACAGCAAAATTCCTTAGATCAGCTCAAAACCCTAAACTTTGACTTAAAATAATTATATACCTCACTATCTCCAACAAACATAATGAAGATAAAATAATCCAATCTAAAGATAGTAATACAAATTATTAAAGATTCCATCAAAATTTGTATGTCATGCTCTTACAATAAAACCCAATCCACAAATAGAACCAAATATATTTTCATTTATATGTAAGTTTCATATATGATCCTTTTTTAGGTCCAATGCTTGAAAAATATTCCTCTCTTGTATGATAATTTTTTTTTCTTAAGTCACATCCTAAATAGCTTTCTTCTCAAAATTGTAATAATTAGACAATCAACATTAAAAAGTCACAAGATCTTTATCCATATTGAGCTCAAAATTCCAAAATCATCTAAATAATAATTGAATGGGTATATATAACATAACATAACTTTTTCGGATAAGATTCTATGTTCAAAGGTAAACACCTCTTAAACTTAGGTCAAACTATACTCATTGAAATTCAAGACATAACTCATCAGTTCTATTATACATATTATATGTCACTAAAAAAATTCCATCACAATACCTATTGACCTAAAATCTAATCTTTGAATCCTTTAGGCAACGTCTATCATGTCTCTATTGATCATAATCTTATGCTCAAATACTATTGATGCCATAATTCTTAATGATCATAACCTAAGCTCTAATATTACTTATATCATGCCCTAGTCACTTATACCACAGTTCCAAGTAATCATAACCTATACTCTGATACTATAAATATCACGTCCCAAATTTGAGACATAACACGTCATGCCACCAAGGATACTGCCCTCGACAATATTAAGCCTATCATAATTAGCTAAAATCCATCATAAATAAAATATAATAAGAGATTCAATTCTATTTTTTATAAAGCAAAATAAATTAAGATTGGTTCAAAACATTTAAATCTAAAATTATATGTCAAACTCATATCTCAAAATTCATTACTACTTGATTACAAGTCCATAATTATTCCATAAATTAAGATTCAACTGTAAAATCTTCAAGCTTGCTAGTGTGACCCTCAAGCTTGAATCATCCTTCATTCCTAACCTTATTTATCTAGACAGAGGAAAAAAAAAAGATATGAGCTACACTAGCTTAGTAAGTAGAACTTACGCTTCCTTACTGGATCAAGCATAAATTTTTAAATAATAATATAATATTTAAAAAATATCAGATAATACAAAATAAAGTATTTCATAGAACATATAATAAAATAAGTCATAAACCAATCATGCATGCATAAATTATGAATATTTAGTAAATATAAATCGTAAATCATTCTTGTCATGTATTCGTATCATATTTCAAAATATTACTCATAGATATTCATACTAAAGTCACTATGATACCCATGATAGAACCATATTTCTCAATCAACAAGATTCTTATTTTATATATTAACTTTGTACCCATTGATGGAGTCATGTTTCTTATGGATGCTAGCTCTAGATTCGACTTTTCCAAAGGGATTCGTTCATAGCTACTTGAGAGCTTTTGAAATTTTTATTTTTTTTCTTAAAATATACATATATATAGGTGGAAGAATCATAAAATTCATGCTTCATAAACATACTATTTTCATAAAATATATTCATAAAATCAATAGTCATAATAAAATATGCTTTATCATATCACATGTGCTGATTCTTATTTTATGAAAAATATACTTTCATCAATAATAGATCATTTGCATGAAAATATAAAAAATTAAAAATAAATAAGAAGCATAAGATCCACTTTCCTTGATCATCCTAGATCTTTCGATTTCGTTAGAAAAATCAGATAATCTTATTTAAAATATTAAAAATAATTAATTTTTACTTAATAAATTTAGTAATATTAAATCATAAGAAAGATGACCATTGATCGGATGGTCGGTCTGACAGAATGTTTGGGCACCACAGCAATTCAAGATCTCATAGCCATGGGTCAGATCTAAATGACTTGATTAAGGAATCATGAAGCATGGATTGGATCAAGGATAAAATCAACCAACAGAGTTCATCAATAGTGGGTTTCAAAGATACTAAACATACCCGACATGGATTTATCATATGGTCGAATATCAAAGTAGTTTCAGATCATCTTGTTGAAGTCAACATGGATCTCTAGAAGAGGAAGACATAGTTTGATACTAGGATCCCTAGATCTTTTTAAAGAGAAAAAGTTGATAAATATGAAGAAAGTAGAGAGAGAAAATGGAGAGAAAATCTTCATATTTCTCAAAAGAAGAATTCATGATTAACATTAGCAGGGGTTATGTCAGGATGCTCAATAGGGGTCAATGGTATCAGACTCTATGAATTTCTAGCAAGGGCTGGGCTGAGATCCAATGTACTACATGGATAGTAAAGCAATTCTAGGCCTCTTTGAAAAGATTATCTTAGATTGGTATTGGGCCATGGATTAGATAAGAGAGAGAAAAATCTCTTCAATATCCTTTTCTCTTTTTTTTTTCCTTTTCTTTTCTTTCTTTTTCTTCTCTTTTTCTCTTCTTTTCTTCTTCTTTTTCTTGGCCAAATAGAGAAGGAAATAGGGGCATTAGTTCTTGGCCAAAAGACCAGTAGCAGGTTGTGGCAGCAGGTAGCCGACAGTAGTGGTGCATGGAATTAAAATCGACAGTAAGGATTGATCGGTGAGAAATCAAGGAAAAAGGGCTTGAAAAATAGAGCAACTGGCCCTTTTCTTGATGTTTTCGGCCATTGGCCAGTCATTGACAGTCAAAACCTTCAAGGAAGACTAGCAGAGAGGGTGGGGGGTCATGATCCATGGTTGTAGCACCATGAGTGGTGGTGCTGGTGGCTAGAGAAGGAAGAAGTCATGGCCAAAAAAATAGGAAAAGGTATTCATACTGGATTTCTGGTGAAGCCAATGGCTATTGCGGCAGCCAAGGCCAAGAGAGGATGGGGAAAAGGGAGAGAGGAGGAAGGATTGAGCCTTTACCTTAGCTTCGATGGCATCTCGGCTTCGATTTTCGATAGGCACAATAATAGAAGACCATGGCTTCAACAAAAGAAAAGAGAAAGAAAGAACACCAATAGAGGGGGCTCATCATGAATGGCTTTGGAGGGGAAAGAAGGAACTTATAGAGCGGTGGGAAGGCCAAATCCTTTTCGGATTTGACTTTTTCTCCGATGGGTTCGCATAAAAGAAGACTCGCAATGGGAGTTTTTACTATTTTTCTTCTTTGTTTTTGTTTTGTTTCTTTTTTTTGCTTTTCTTTTCATGCCCTAAGATCCATGTAGGAGAAAAATATAGGGTTGGGTATCACACTACCAGTCTCCCTTCATGATTTATGCAGAGTCCAAGTGAGGTGCATAGGGGCACAGCTAGAAGGGTGCTGGCATATTTGAAGGGAACAAGTTTTTTTGGCATATGGTACACCAAATTGACAACTTTTAGTTGTATGGTCTTTTTGATAGGGATTGCACTGGTTCAGCTGATGATCGACGAAGCACAATGGGCTATATTTTTTCATTTGGATTTGGTGCCATCTCTTGGAGTTCAAAGGAGCAGCCATCCATTACATTATCTTTATCAGAGGATGAATATATGACTATTATTGTGGTGGCTTGTTAGACAACATGGCTGAGAAGAGTTTTGGAAGATATGAAGCAAGTTCAAATGGAGGCAACAATAATCAGTCCACCATTGCAATGACCAAGAATCCAGTGTGTCACAATCGTATAAGGTATATTGAGACTCAGCATCACTGTATTAGAGAGCTAGTGGCAAAGGGAAGCATCAAGATAGCATACTACAACATAAATGAGCAAATTGCTGATTCATTCACAAAACCACTTCCATGTGAGAAGTTTGTGTACTTGAGAGAAATGTTAGCTGTTGTAAATTTCTATATTAAGGGGAAGTGTGCTAGTAACTAATGCAGAAATCAGTTTAGCTTGTTAGTTAAGTTTGTTTTTCTTAATGTCATATGTTTATTATGTCAAGTTGAGTTTTTGATTGAGTCAAACTTTAGTTGTTAATTGGAGTCCTATTTTTGTGGTGTTATGTTTAATTAGCTGCTGATTTTGAAAGATTTGTTGAGTCATGTGTTAGTGGTTTAGTTGGTCTTAAATTTATGGAATTGAGTTATGATTTGATGTGTATAAGTTGTAGCCTCAGTTCAATAAAATGAGAAGCTCTACTTTTCAGCAAGCATTGCATTCTATATTTTTTCTTTGAATATTAATGGCTTGCTAATACTTGTGTATAGAGAGAAACACCATTCAGATTGAGCTTTCTCAAAAATAAGCTCTATAGTGCATAGTGTTGATATTCATTTGGATACACATGCTGGACTGCGTTTTGTGCATACCTTGCAATGGTAGTAGCTCAAATGAACTAGAACAGAGAAGCATTGGTATACAATGCTTCTTGGATGGAGAGAATATGGGGGGGTTAGATAAAATTGAAGCAAAAGATCTTAATGTGGAAATGAGACTCCTCCATCATATTATTAGTAGGATTTTCTTTTCTAGGATAGGAAGATATGATTTCATCTTTGAGCAGGATATTTGTATTATCTATAAGATTCTTTTGAATCTCCCCACTCTCATGATATGCGTGAGGCCATAGGTCGGTCCAAGGCCTCTTTATCTTATGGGATGACACTATGCATGTGTTCAGAAGATTTGGAGTCAGGTTTAAGGGAGAGGCCACCAGTCATTTAGCACACACTAATACTTACAATGACCAATCTCTATGATAAATGGATTTTATTAAAGTAAATGGTCATCGGATGAAGAGCAGAGGTGCAGATAGAGCTGGTAAGGATGAGGATGATGATGACAGAGCTAAGGGAGGGGACCCTTTTCACTTTCTTAAGAGTCTGGACCGAGCCATGAGACTCATTTCTTCACTGAGCATGAGGTAGGTCCCTCCTCTGAGATAGTTAGTAGAAACCCCACTAAGCCCAACCACCTCAGTCTATGAGCAGTTCTCAATATTCATCTTTCAAATTGGAAGATGATCAGATCTGGATGATTTAATGTAGGTGGTAGGTATTCTTCTAGCAGCCTATGGTGCTACTCAGGGGGAGAGTTATTACATGTCACCTTCTACTAGTGTCCTTGATACCTCACATCTCCATAGTTACTCAGATGATTTATGACTTGAGCATGAGAGCTGAGCGGCTTGAGGATATTGTTTTTAGGCTCAGTGCTAGAGTTTTTGATTTGGAGAGAGTGGTGAGGAGACTATCATAACTTGCTAGATCAAACACTGATGATACTACTCATTTGTCTGACTTGATAGTTGAGGCAAGGAGGTTGCAAAGGATGATAGAGTCAGCAATCTAATTGCTGAGGGAGGAGGTAAGAGGCACGAGTGACAATGTCACTACTAGGATTTCTTCTCTTCTATAATCTATGGAAAAGCTAATAGCTTAGCTTGATTTACTTAGAGTCTATTTAGTTTCTAGAGCCATAGTTCCTACTCAGCCCTCTTAGACCATCTATAGGCCCTTCCAGTCATCTCCTCTCGTTCCTCCACAGGTGTTGGTCCCTTTAGTAGGATTAGGAGCTGATGCGATCATGCCTCGTCTAGAGCTTATGTTCATCTAGAGATATCTTCTTCCTTTGACAAGAATTAGGACTTTAGTATTTGTTGTTGTTGGCTTGCATCTTATTAGACTCTTGATGTATTTTGTCTGATGTAGTGTTTGACATTATGTATTACAACATTATGTGACTCGATATATTCTGTTCAATGTGGTTGTCGATGTTGCTTCTGACACTATGTGATCGTTGATGTATCTTGAAGCATGATATGCTTATAATTGATGTTAATCTAGACTTATCTATCCTTGATCATGAATGGCATTTTATCTTATAACTTTAGTAGTAGACATCCTAAACATGGCCTATGAAGTACATTTTGCTTATCTTAATTAATAATGCCAAAAAGGAGCAGATATATATTACATATATTGTTGTTAATTGTATAAACAAAAATCTATGCTTGATTCGTTAATGTCTTTTGACTTTCTATGGACATTTTTTCATTTCTAGTCTGATGCTGATTTTGGAATTGGATCCTCCACTATTTTATCAAAAGTTATTGCTGAAATTCTTGCTCTAATACTTAATTCGGTTTGATCCAATACTTTATCATTTTGTCTTGCACTTGACTTTTTAGGTGTCTTGATACTATGTTTCGATACAATTGCCTAAAGCTGATGCTCTAAAACAATACTTCAATATTATACATTTGTACATATCTTAATGTAGAATGCTTGTATACTTTTAAATGGCATTACTTGACTCCTATGCTTTACTCGCTCTATTCTACTTATATTCAATATTTTATCATCATCGAAAAGAAAAAAGTTGTTGACCCAAGAATTAATTTTTATGATTACAAAATATTTGAGAAGGATACTCATGATTACATATCTTTGGAGTAGTTTAAAAGTATGTTTTAGAAAAACTAAGAAATTTGAACAACTAAGGATGCATGGAGAAGGCTAAAGATGATAGTTTTCAAGAGCCTCAAAAGCAACCAAGATGACTTCAAAAGGATGGGAGGCGATTTTACAATATTTGTGCTGGATTTTAGATATTTTGCATATAGATTTCAAAATAATTTTAAATTTAAGCAGCGAAAGTCAAAATTAAAATAGTTTTAATCCTACGCATGCATAGATCAAAATTTTATACCTATTGATCTTGTTCATATGATGATAAATAAGATATAAAGTATCTGATTTTAGAGATTAAAAAATTTATTTATGATCGAATCACATACCTGAATCATAGAACTCCTTCTCGAATCTGGACCTGTGGATACCTTTAGGTTCTGATGTAGCCGCATACGTGTCTGGCCTTTATGGATATCCACACAAGACTTGATTTGATCGGAGACTTTATGTTCTCCCTAGGGTGCTAGCTTCCTTATAGAGAATACTTCCTTGATGGTTGAATAAGATCTCCTTCAATCTCTAAGACAATCTTAAGAAGGAAGAATATAAGGTGTAGGAGGAAGAAGATTTGGAGAGGAGAGAACCTTTCTCTCTTTCTCTCTTGAATTTTTCCATGCCCCAAAGAGAACCCATGCTCAAAAGGAGGTTTTCAAATACTTTTCCACATCTCAAAGCCCCTCCATTTAAATAGGAGGCATCCAAGAGTGATAAGGCCAGAGTTTGTATAAGACTAGGTTTAATAGGATCAAACCCAATCAAACTGGGAGTTCTATTTTGACCCAATCAAAATCAGATCAAATTAGATTTGATCTCAACCAAAATTGGACATAAGAGAGGTGGTGTGAAGATGGTTGGGCTGGTCCAACCACATGCCAAATCAGATTTGATGTTGGGCTTAGGTGGTGCAACAAGAGAGGTGGTGCTAAGGAGAAATCCTAGTCCAACTAGGATTCATTTGTTTGCTAATTTAAATCCAATTTAATTCTAAGCAGTTTAGGATTAGTTAGCAACCAAATTAAGTTAATTTCTAGTCTAATTAGAAACTCAATTAAATCTAGATTAAATCCTAATCTAATTAAAAAATTGATTCAATCAAGTCCTAGTCAAAGTAAGAATTGTTCTCCTTATGCAATTGGGTTATTTCATAAACTAATTAGGCTTGATCTAATCAAACCTAAATCAATCTAAATTTAATTTAATTTAATTAGATATGATTTGAATTTTATAGCTCAATTAGATTGAGCCAGACAGTAATCTAATTGCTAATTGATCATCCTATAATTTACTAACACTTAGTGAATCTTTTAATTATAACTTTTGCATTGGATTAATCATCAATCATATTGATAATTAAATCCTATTATGATTCATAATTATAACTCAACCATCTGATTAGTCAAAAATTTTTATTGTGTGTGACCCCATAGATTCTATTATGTCTGATAGTGAGATATACCATGATGTCTATCATAGTATCATTGAAACTCTTTTTAATGGGTCAGAACGATTTCACTCTTACTCAACAAGGATTGTTGATCCAGAACAATCTTAGTAAATTTTCACAATCTATCAGTGACACCTAGCAGTATGTAGTGGTAACTCAATAGAATAAAAGTGACGAACCTTTAGGTGCAGTTACTGTGTAATTAAGTTTCTCTATCGTGAGTCCTGACTAGATAACAGGTTATGGATAAATCATCAAACCTCAACATCAGTCATATGATAGATTCAATTAGCTCAAGTCCAACTATGATTCTCATGAAAACTCTTTTCCATCAAGCATACTGCTATGGCCATAGACTTAAAGATTTAGCCTCTTAAATCCCATAGGACTACTCATTTCTACTAAGATCGATAAATTCTATCTAGATACGTACTCTACTCCTATAGTAGATCAACTATCACCAACATCCACTACAAGGACTTATTGAGATCAAGTTTCTATATAGTCAAACTCTAGCAGCCTAACCGTGAACAGTCATGGCACCACAGGTCAAAGGACCAGTCACACAACTGCAGCATCAAGAAAGTTACTAACGAGTAAGCAGATATCCATATGACTTCTCGTGTTGGTCATGCTCAGTGCTAGTTATTCTCTAACAACCACCTGTCCTCTTGTTCCAGTGTTCCTACACTGCAGACTCAAGACTCATCTATTCGAAGAAAGCGATCTGTGCACCAGTCTATCTGGATCAATCACCATCCCCATGATGATTCTATGACTGAGAGTAATTTAAGAATTAACCATCAATGACACGTATCTTAAATTTTCAACTCTTTGAGAATATGTGTCATCATCTTATTAATCTCTTGGATGACTCATAAACACATACAACATGAATGGTAATAAAACTGCCTGTCAAATATAACATCATGTCCTAAAAAGATGATATGCGTCAGCCAAGATTGACTTCTAGGACATACATCTAACAATCTTCCACTTGCACTCAAACCAATCTACCATATACCTAAGCCCCATCTTCTTAAGATAGGCTTCGATCTTTGGTGGGCTAAGTAACTTAACCAGTGGGTCTACTTTATCTCATGTGGAGTCTACTCTTTGCACTTCTATGTATTTCTACTTAAGGTAGTCGCATATACTATCGATCTATATGCTTGAACTTCTGGTGAGATCTTGGCTCCTTAGTGAGGGCTATGACGCCATTGTCTTTGCAGTATAGAGTCATGACATTTGATGGTATGACAACTAAATCTACAACTAACATTAGAACCAGAATGCATCCTACACATCTATAGTATACTCAACTTTCATTGATCCATTGCATGGAATCCGTCCAGCATACGAAACCAATATTGCACAAGAATACACCATGATGTAGATATTCTATCATCAACATCGGTGTATCCTCCCACTCTTAATTTTGATCTTTTTTTAAAGATCAGGAACAAATCTTTAGTTTTTCTCTAGTACTTAAGGATGTTTTCATAGTAATTCAGTGCTCCCAATCTAGATTCGACTGATATCTGTTCATAATATTCACAGCAATGGCTATATCAGATCGAGTATATAGCATGGCATACTCTTATGCCTAAAAGGATAGCAAACTCCTCTTAGAGTTTTCTATGCTAAACCCTTTTAGCATCTCTTCTATGTACTTTTCTGTGAAAATCCAAGCTTCCACTTGGATTTATCTCTATAGACCTTTATATTCTTAGAATATAGGATGCTTGTCCTAGATCTTTCATCGAGAATTCTATATATAATTATATTTTAATCGATGTCAGTATGAGACACTCCCTATCAAGAGGATGTCATCTACGTACAATACGAGAAATATGACACCACTCCCACTGATCTTTATGTAATCACATGACTCCTCATTCTTAATGAAATCAAATAATTTGATCACATCATTGAAATGAGTATTTCAACTTTGAGATACTTG
Source organism: Elaeis guineensis (assembly GCF_000442705.2). Classification (NCBI taxonomy): domain Eukaryota; kingdom Viridiplantae; phylum Streptophyta; class Magnoliopsida; order Arecales; family Arecaceae; genus Elaeis; species Elaeis guineensis. The sequence goes on along the minus strand of NC_026000.2, from coordinate 112,569,560 downwards.
CAAACTTTATGATCTCCATCATAGGAAGTGAAGTCCGTAAGCTACTCCATACAGATATCTTCTCAAGATATCCAATCAGAAAAGCTATTTTACACCCCTTTCTTGGAGCCGATGTCTAATATTATCTCATTATAGGCTTTGGGATCATCTCCATATTTTCTATCTTCCATAAGAAATATTTTCTCTACATCGTTTGTAAGCATATTAAGAACCTTTTAGGAGGATAAAAGATCCTATTAAATCTATGAGGTGGAGGAGGTACTAAATGTACTGGCTCATCATGAATAGATTCTATAGGTTCTATGACTTATTGCTCTTCGGAGATTCTCTCTTTGAGCTCAACTTTCCTCCTACTGCTTCATCATGGATAAACTATTTTTCAAAAAGTCAGTATGATGACTTATAATCATATTGTGATCTTTTGGGAAGAAAAAATAGTATCCCAAACTCTTTAGGATACTATATGAAATAAGCTCTCATAGACCTAGCCTCTAACTTGTCCACCTACTGTCGCTTGATATGGACTGGACATCCCTAAATTTTGAGATGATCAAGACTTGATTTATTACCATCCTATATCTCATATGGTGTGATAGGAACGGATCTAGAGAGAATCCTATTCAATAGATAAATTTTAAAAATAAAGTATATCCCTAAAAAAATAAAGATAATTCAGTAAAGTTCATCATAGACCATTCTATATCTTATACAGTTTTAATCCTACTCTCAAATATCCCATTGAGCTGAGATATACTAGGTGGGGTCCAATATGAAACTATGCCATTTTTCATGAGATAATCAAAAAATCCCTCACTTTGGTATTGCATCCTCGATCTGTTTGAAGTACCTTTAGAGTCTTTTCGATTTACTTCTCTACTTCATATTTGAATTCTTTGAATATTTTAAAGATCTCAGATTTGTATCTCATATACATATCTGTACTATGACTAATCATTCATAAAGATAATGAAGTAGAGATAACCTCTCTTGACTAGCATATCAAATGGGCTGCATACATCAAATATGTACCAGGATAAGTATCTTAGTGATCCTTTTTCTTTGTCCTATAAGAGTAGTTTGGTTATTTTTTCTTAAAGAGATAATACATAGACTAGATATGACTCAGTAGTTAATGAGCCCAAAAGTCTATATTTCTTCAATCTGTTAATCATTTCTTTTCCTACATGACCTAGCCTATGGTGTAATATATACTTCAGGTTTATCTCAATTCTGGATCTCTCAGATCCAATGGCATTCACTACTTGCTCAAATAAGTTCACAGTCGCATCACCATGCAAATGATAGAGACTATTTTTAAGAACTAAATCTAAACGATAGTTACAAAGGATAGGTGCCCACAGCCATAGCAGCAACTCTTGCCTTATTGCCAACTCGAAGGGTTACTTCACCTTCCTTCAGCCCTCTACATTCTCTTAGACCCTACAATGAAGTATACAAATAGGCATTAGAGTCTAATATTCAACTGGGAGAAGAGAAAATCATAAGGATAGTTTTGAGCAATTTTGATATGCCTTCTCAAGGTATGTCCTTGTTTCTTTAGGCTCTCTAGGTATGTACCCCTTGAACTTTTTAAGGTCCCTTCAATAGTCACCAACATATTGACCAATTCAGATTAGATGCTATCATAGTTATTCATATGGTACTTTATCATAAACTGCCTATACAAATTAAGAAGGGATTGCAGGATCAAATCCACTAGCAATTCCTTGTGCATGATCATGTCGAGCTTTTCAAGCTCCTCAGCATCCTTGATTATTGCCAAACATTGATCATGGACAGACTGCCTATCGCATATCTTATGCACTATGCAATTCTGATCACCTCACAACTCTTGTAGATGAATCAGTATATCTTTGGTAGTGTACATGTCTTCATGCATATATTGGAGTTCATCTGACATAGATGCCAACATAAAACACTTATCTTTATTATCATTTTTCATTCACTTATCAAGTATAGCTCATTGACTATGGAATATTGGACAAGTTGGTAACACAAGGACATCCTGGTCAAGAACATGGTTTAATTTTTTCAAAATTAAGAATGATTCTTAGATTTCTAAGCTAGTCTATGTAATTAATTTTAGTTAAATGGTTGATATCTAGGATTCTAGCTAGAGAGTTGGAAGCTGCCATAATAAATCATAGAGAGTAAAGATTCTAATTAGATTATTATACTTGATTTTATATTTACTCTAGGAACTTTTAGAAGCAAACAAGTTCCCACTATTTTTTCGAATCCCTACACTCTCCGATGGAGAAGCGAAAATCCTAATACGATAATTGAATTTCTAGTGGGTACAACGGTCCCATCGATACTGTATACCTCATATGATAGATATTGATAACACGTACGTCGATGCATGGATAACTGCTTATCCAGATGCTTCTCTAAGTATATTACAGTAATTTGGTCTCTAAGTTATATGGGCTCACTTGACAGATATTGACCATAGTTTTTAGTTAAGCCTGACCCATCATTCACAAGTAGGTACAAAACTGTCATTGGGTCCCTCATCTGATAGATATTGGGTTCAACCCCATCCTTGCTCTGGAGTAACTCTTTGCTAATAGAGTGATTGTGTATTTTCGATGCAACTGAATCACTGTGACCAATTGAAAATAATCAATGTCGGTAGCACGCTCGCACATCTACAATGGTGGAAGATCTAGGACTTAATATTTATAAGAGGTTTGAATTCAGATCTCATCTAATTAGTCATCACTATGACTAGTCCTATTGGCATGGGCTAAATCGAACCACCGAGTAAACTGATTCGAGACATAATCTACCAAGTGGGCCAGGTAAGTGAAGATGAGTGGGAGGCTCTCACTTGACAATTCAAGGGTCCTAATTAAGTAACCACCATCTAGCATTTGTCTTAGACATCAATTGATCAATTGATTTCAAATAGGTTAGCTTCAGTGATTGAGGCTCAAGCCACTGAGCCGAATTAAGTCCTTGGATCAATCGATTAAATAAATAAATTTCAATTGATCTGACCAACCACAACTATTGGTTTGATTGTGAGCACTCTTGATCTAATCCTAATAAACTCTTAAATAGGTTTGATCAACCACTCATATCGATTAGGTTCCATTAAGTTCAAATCAATTATCCTAGGTGTAATCTAATTACATGATCTAATTTGATTTATCTATGACCAATCCCTCATGCACAAACATAAATTTTAAATTTTAAATCTAAATTTTTAGATCTAAATTTTTTGAATGAAAAATAAATTTTAGATCTCAAAATAATATTCAAATCATACATACAATTGTATATCATATATATGAATTAAATTTAAATTATAAAAATTAATTTTAGATCTAAACATGCAATCACATATCATATATATGAACCAATTCAGATCATGAAAACTAATTTTAGACCCAAGCATGCTTTCATATATCATATATATGAATAAAAAATAAATTTTAAAATTCTTTTTAGATCTAAACAATAATATATGTATCATATATATGAAGAAAAATCAGATCTAAATTATGTTTTAATCAAAAAATTTTAATATTATTCTAGGACAACCATACAATATAATAAGTTATGCCAGGATAATCTTATATCAGAATGATACTAAAAACTTTTAAATCTAAAATTTTTCTCTATAGATTTTATATCTAAATTTTAAAATTCAGATCTAAACATATTATGGTATCAAAACTAGTTTTTGATTTTCAGATCTATGAAATAATTTCAGATCTAAGTCACTACTCATGTATATCATATACAATAAATAATCAGATTTAAAAATTAATTTTTTAGATCTAAATTAATAATCATATATCTTATACATGATTTATAAATCAGATCTAAAATCATTCAACATTGATATAGGATAATCTTTTCAACATAAGAGGTAAACCTTATGCTAGGATAACTTGTTTCATATCAATATCGAATAAATCATGATATATCAAATCTAAAAATATTCATACATCTCATATATGAATAAAAATTTGATCTAAAATATTAAAAATACTTTTCAAAATATCCAACATTGATATAGGATAACTTTTTCAACATAAGAGGTAAACCTTATGCCAAGACAGTCTTGTTTCATCCCGATGTCAGATCTATATCAGATTAATTTCAGATCTGATTTAGAAATTAAATCTGATCTTATTCTCATGTATATAAATTTATAGCTCTGATATCACTATTAAATTTTAGATATTTTGCATATAAATTTCAAAATAATTTTGAATTTAAGTAGCAAAAGTCAAGATTAAAATAATTTTAATCCTACGCATGCATAGATTAAAATTTTATACCTATTGATCTAGTTTATATGATGATAAATAAGATATAAAGTATTTAATTTTAAAGATAAAAAAATTTATTTATGATAATCATATATCTGAATCATAGAACTCCTCAAATCCGAACCTATGGATGCCTTCAGGTTCTGATGTAGCTGCGCACGTGTCCGACCTCTACGGGTATCCATACGAGGTCTGATCTGATCAGAGACTCTATGTTCTCTCTGAGGTGTTATCTCTCTTATAAAGAATACTTTCTTGATAGTTGAATAGGATCTCTTTGAATCTCTAAGACAATCTCAAGAAGGAAGAAGACAAGGTGTAGGAGGAAGAAGACTTGGAGAGGAGGAACTTTTCTCTCTTTCTCCCTTGAATTTTCTCATGCCCCCAAAAGAGAACCCCCACCAAAAGAAAGTTTTCAAATGCCTTTCCACATCCTAAAGCTTCTCCATTTAAATAGGAGGCATCCAAGAGTGATAAGGCTAGAGTTTGTGTAAGACTAGATTTGACAGGATCAAACCAAATCAAACTGGGAGTCCTATTTTGATCCAATTAAAATTAGATCAAATCAGATTTGATCTCAATTAAAATTGGATATAAGAGAGGTGGTGTGAAGATGCTTGGGCTGATCCAACTACATGCAAAATCAGATTTGGCATTGGGCTTAGGTGGTGTAAAAAGAGAGGTGGTGCTAAGGAGAAATTCTAGTCCAACTAGGATTCATTTATTTACTGATTTAAATTTAATTTAAATTTGATTTAATTCTAACCAATTTATGATTAGTTAGCAACCAAATTAGGTTGATTCTTATTCTAATTAGGAACTCAATTACATATGAATTAAATCTTATTCTAATTAAAAAATTGATTCAATCAAATCCTAGTCAAAGTAGAAATTATTCTTCTTATATAATTGGATTATTTCATAAACTAATTAGACTTGATCTAATCAAACTCAAACTAATCTAAATTAAATTAAATTTAATTAGATCTAATTTGAATCCTATAGCTCAATCAGATTGAGCCAGATAGCAATCTAATTGCTAATTGATCCTCCTATAATTCACTAACACGTAGTGAATCTTTCAATTATAACTTTTGCATTGGATTAATCATCAATCATATTGATAATTAAATCTTATTATGATTCATAATCACAACTTAACCACCTGATTATTAGATGTATGTCCTAGAAGTCAATGGTTGGCTGACATATTTTTTAATTCTATGACATAAATTTGTACTTAAACTATTGATTTAATCAATAAAAGATTTTTTTTTTTATTCAAGTATTATGTGTCCTTGAATTATCTTTGAAATTGATATTATGATATATATTCTTAATTATTGAGAATTAAAGACATGTATGATCAATTCCTAATTACTCTCGATCATAGGATAGTCATGGAGATGATGATCGATTGTTATAGACCGACGTACGGTTCGCTTCTTTCAAAGTAGATGAGTCTGTAATCTATGGTATAAAGATATTGAGCGACAAGTATGGATAGTTGTTAGAGAATAATTAGTACTAAGCATGATCATATGAGAGATCACATAGATTTTTATTCAATCGTCAGTGATCATCTCGATGCTGTAGTTTTGTGATGGATCCTTTGATCTGCGGTATCACAGTTACTCACAGCAAGGCTACTGTTGTTTGACTACACATAAGTATTGATTCAATTATGAGTCTTTGTAGTGGATGTTGGCTGTAGTTGGTTGAGCTGTAGAAGTAAGGTATGCATCTAGATAGGATTTATAGACCTTGATAGAAAGAAATAGTCCTATGAGATTTGAGAAGCTGAGTCCACAAGTCTATGACCATAATAGTGTGATTGATAAAAAAGAGTTAACATTTGAAATCACTATTAGACTTGAGCTAATTAGATCTATCATATGACTGATGATAAGGTTTGACGATTTATCCATAACCTGCCATCTAGTCGGGATTCACGATAGAGGGACTATATCACACATTAACTACACCTAGAGATTCTTTTTCAGTTTTACTGGATTGCCACTGTATATTGCTAGATGTCACTGATAGATTGTGAGAGCTCAATAGGATCATTTTGGATCAACGATCTTTGTCGAGCTAGAGTAAAACTATTTCGATCCACTAAAATGAATTTCAGTAATATCTATGATAGAGATCATGGTATATCTCACAATCAGTCAGAATTGAACCTATAGGGTCACACATCAAAGGAAGAAGACTTAGATTGGTTAAAATTAGGCTTATGAAGCACTAATTTGTATGGATTTAGAGAAATCCTATTGAGTTCATGTTAACCTTGCTAGCACCTAGGTGAACCTAATTCTTCTTATGGTTAGTTTATTTATATAATAAGCATTAGCCAATTCTTACATTTGATTTGAACCTAATTGAATTTGATTCAATGGGCTCCAATGGTTGGATGCTCAATTTATGACTTGAATTAAATCCAAAAAGTGTTTCTTGATTTTTTTGATTGAATATTCATCTTGATTTGATCAAGAATCCTTGAATTGAATTTATAAAATCATGTGGGCTGATTAGAGCATATTTAATTGGATCCCATATGATGGGATGCCCAAGCCCAATGGGGTCATGGGTCTAGGCTAGGTGGCACCCCTTTGATTTGGTCCAAGAGGCTTTAGGTTAGGATTTCTAATATGAATAGAAGAAAAGATCCTAATTTGATTAGAACTCCCCTATGTTGTCTATTTAAAAGATCCTAATCCTACCTCTCAAATTAATCTTATAATTCCCTTCCTTGACACCACCCTCACTGTGCCCAACGGCCCCTCTCCTCTCTCTCTTTCTAGCCCACACCCTCTCTCTCTCTAGGAATCCTCTCTCTTAGATCTTGGAGAGAGGTGGGCGGCAACATCTTGTTGGTGTTAGGGGTTGGCGCCACAAAATTGTTGGAGTTCTTCTTCTTCCTCTCAAGTTTATTGGGAGGTTGTTACAACTACTTCTTGATTAGTTCTTGATTAATTGAGAGATCAAGAAGGGTTCTTGGTTTCTTCAAGAATCAAGAAAGAAAGATCAAATAAGGATTGGTTCATTCAAGAATTAAGAAAAAGAGATCAAGAGTTGATCCCTATCCAGACTTGGTTTAAGCCTATTCAGACTTTGAGTTCAAGTGAGTTATTTCAAGAGGAGCCAATCCAGATCGGTCCTATATGTTGGAATTCGAGGTTTGGTGCATGCATATGTGTTTCAAAACTTTATTTTCTAAATACCGCAGCAGAGAACAAGATTAAAATACTTTTAATTTGAATTATGCATACATGAAATATAAAACCATATGGATCTATTTCATATGTTGAAATTGATATATGCTGAAATTTAGATTGTGATCAAATCACATACCTATTTCGCAATCTTTTCTTCGAATCTGGATCTGAAAGAGAAGAGATTCTTTCTTAGCCGTACAAGTGTTCGACCTTTACGAGTATCCACTCAGGATTAGTCTGAAACAGACCTCTTTAATTTGAATTTTTTTTTCAAAAATTCAGCCTGCTGAACTGAACGAAGCCTGGATCGTGATCAACACTTGATCTCTTTTCTTGATCTTCTTCTTCTCTTCTCTAGAGTTTCTTCTTACTATGTGCTGCTACCAGATGCTAGAAACTAGCAAGGAAGAGGCACCCAACAGCCTTGGATATGGAACACCTTGGGATGCGCATCCCAAGAGAAGGGGCGTATAGAACGCCCAAGAGAGAAGAGAAAGGGGGAGGAAGAGAGGATGTGGAGACCTTCTATGGATGTGGGGCTGCTAGTTTTTATACTCTAGGGACCTTAGGGGAGGTTCCTTTAAATAGGTACAAGGATTGAATCCTATTCAATCACATAAGACAAGTTGTGATAACCCAACCAAGCCCAGCCCAGCCAGCAGATCAAAGACCAAAAAAAAAAAAAAAACAGAAAAAGAAATAGAGCAACCGGGAAGAAGACTCCCGATAGGAGTCTTCTTCTCCGACGAAACCTATGGAAATTAGGACTCCTAGGACCCCTCGGAGTCCTAGGGTTCTCTATAAGAAGACCCCTTCCCCTTGAGACCGAAGATCGACCTCCTCCCTCTCTCTTTCTCTCCATTTTTCTCAAATCGAAGCCGCGGATATCGTTCGGGTTCTCGCTGTGTTTTCTCGCCGGCGAGGTCACCGGAGGTTAAGGTAAGTTTTCCCTCTTCTTCTCCTCTTTCTTCTTCTTCCTCCCCATGCAATTGTGCACGGCTGCCAGCGATAAAAGTCGCCGATTTTCGATCGGGAAAGGGACCTCTGTTTTTGGGTCTCTTTTCCTTGAAGTTTCCGATGCCGGCGATCGGAATTGATCGCCGGCCACCCTCCTCCGTGATCGGGGGAGTGATTCCCGTCGGTCGCTGGCCTCCGCCGCAGCAGCCGTGGCCCGAACGGCCGGTCAAGGCCGGAGAACCCCCACCGTCCCTTGTTCGGCCTGGAAGGAACCAAGGAAAAAGAAGAAGAAGAAGAAGAAGAAGAAAAAGAAAAGAAAAGAAAAGAAAAGAAAAGAAGAAAAAGAAAAGAAAAGAGAAAAGAAAAGAAAAAAAGAAAAGAAAAGAAAAGAAAAGCAAAAAAAAAAAAAAAAAGAGAAAAGAATAAATATAATAATAATAATAACAAAATATATATATATATATGTAAATATATATATATATACTTATATATATATATATAAATAAGTGAATAAATAAAATAAAAAATAAAAAATGATGAGAGGGAGAGTTTCTCTCTCTTCTTTCAGTCTGAACCCTGATTTTTTCTCTCTGGAATTGGACTTTCTCTCTCTACTTTCTCTCTCTAGAATTTTCTCTCTCTAGCCTATTTCTCTCTCTTGATGGATTTCTCTCTCTCTAAAGTTATCCTTCTAAGATTAGCGTAGTGGAAGGCTTCATCTGATGATTCTGATCGAGTTTAGAGACGAGTCTGATTTTAAGCGAGATTTTGATTTTGGGATTTGTTAGATCTAATTTTGAATTAAAATTAATGTAAAAATATAATTTTGGATAATAGGCACGGAAGAATCTCCTAGAAGTTAGTCGATCTGTCCATTCAGTGCTCCGTGAAAGGTAAGTAATGAATCATCTTCTCGAGATATTCCATATTTATTCTGAAAATAAATAATTATTCTCTGAAATTATGCATGATTTATGAAATTATGTTTTGAAAGAAAAGTGCTTTTGAAATGTTATGGTATATCGATTTATGCACATGTTTAGTGAAAGATTATGATATATATTGTGGTACTAAGTGTTTTGATATAGATCGGATTTATGCTCTCAGCCTAACTATGTTTCAGTGGGCCCCGCCAATGGGGATTATACATTGGTACTTTGTGGACCCTGCCAGTGGGGTTGTGCGCTGGTATTTGTGGACCCTGTCAGTGGGGGTTGTGCGCTGGTATTTCTGGACCCTGCCAGTGGGGTTGTGCACTGGTATTCTGTGGACCCCGTCAATGGGGGTTAAACGTTGGTCATAGTCGAGGCTGTTGAGTTACGAGTATTTTGAATCGAATCGAATTTATGATTATATTATATGTGAATATTTGAAATTATTGGATTTGCATTAAATCAGCATGAAATATATTTTTATGTTTATTTGCAACATTATTCTTGAAAATTATATAATATCTGAAATATCTGGTTGAGATATTTGTTATTTACTGGGCTGTCTAGCTCATTACCTTTCTTTCTATTTTTCAGATTCAGATAATTAATTTTGAACGTGGGAAGAAATATTGGGATAGAGCTTTTAGAAGCGAGATTTAGCATTGTCAACTTCATTGAAACTAGATCTTAGATTTATTGTTTTAGAAAAATTTTATTGGATGTAAGACATTTGATTTAATTACTTGAATTACAGTTGAATAATAATTATTTGATTTTATTCGCTGCGATGCATTGATATCGTGATGAGATGCCTTGCATGCTTATGGAGAGAGTTCTTCATGAGTATGCGGCGGTTGCCGCGACCCTCGATTCACAAATCTCGGGTCGGGGGCGTGATAATTAATATGGTATCAGAGCATAAGTGGATAAATTATGACACATAGAATTTAACATATATGAGTGTAGGTGGGTAAACATTAGGAATATTGGGACGTTAGAGTATGAACACCATAATAAACCCATCCTAACAAATAGATAAATAATCTAATAAGGTTTTACTATACAAGGTTACCATGCCTCCCCGTAGAATGATAAGAACTACTCAAGGAATTGCAAGAGGGACATCACAACCACGGGATGGTAGCACTCCCCATCTGACCAGTGGCACCCCTCAGGAGGAGGGAGTCGTAGATCCTAATGGGAGTGCTTCGAGAGCACGTCAAGAACCAGATATGGCTCAGTTAATGCAGACCCTAATCATGATGGTACAAGCGCAACAACAAATACAGCAGCAAATGTTTGAACAACAGCAGATACAACGAGATACACAACAACATCAGTATCCACCACCACAACATGGAGAGCAACCAGTACAATGGAACAATATTTCAGAATTTAAAAAGTTTGCTCCTCCAGCTTTCAAGGGGACTACTGAACCTTTGGAGGCTGACAACTGGATAATGGAGATGGAGAAGGCCTTCACTGTCCAAGAGTGTCTCGATGAAGAAAAGATTCGATATGCAGCTTATTTACTACAAGGAGAAGCATACAACTGGTGTAAGCGACTACAACGCAAGCATGAACAAGACGGCGGAATACTTACCTGGGAAAGGTTTCGGATTGCATTCTATGATCAGTATTTTCCTCGGAGTATAAGGATCCAAAAAGAGCAAGAGTTTATTTATTTGAAGCAAAAGGGTATGAGTGTGACTGAATATGAAGCAAAATTTACAGAGTTAGCCAAATTTGCTCCGAGATTAGTGGATGGTGAGCAAGAACGTGTTCACAAGTTTGAGATGGGACTGAGAACTGAGATTCGAAAATAAGTGGTTCCCTATGAATTGACAACTTATGCAGATGTGGTAAACAAATCACTGATAATTGAAAGGGAAGTCAATGAAGAACGCATGGAAAGGGAAAGAAAGCAAAGAAAGAGAGCACAATCAAATGATACACAAGGGCAGAATAATAAAAACATCAAAAGATCAGCTAAGGGAGCAGTAGACAATAAGACTCAACAGATTGATGGTGAGCCGTGCTCCAGATGTGGCAAAAATCATGCAGACAAGGATTGCTATTGGAATACAGGTGCTTGTTTCAAATGTGGTCAGAAGGATCATAAAATTGCTAGCTGTCCATTAAATACTGAAAATCAAGTTGGCCAAAGAACTCATGAAGGACAACATAAGGTGGCGGACCGATTTCAAAAACTCAGGAAAGAGTTTATGCGCTTACTCAACAGAATCCACAGGCTTCCAATACAATGGTGACAGGTATGAAAAATTTTGAGGACGAAATTTCTTTTTAGGAGTGAAGAATGTGATAGCCCAACCAAGCCCAGCCCAGCCAGCAGATCAAAGCCCAAAAAAAAAAAAAAACAGAAAAAAAAATAGAGCAACCGGGAAGAAGACTCCCGGTAGGAGTCTTCTTCTCCGACGAAACCCATGGAAATTAGGACTCCTAGGACCCTCGGAGTCCTAGGGTTCTCTATAAGAAGACCCCTTCCCCTTGAGACTGAAGATCGACCTCCTCCATCTCTCTTTCTCTCCGTTTTTCTCAAATCGAAGCCGCGGATATCGTTCGGGTTCTCGCCGTGTTTTCTCGCCGGTGAGGTCACCGGAGGTTAAGGTAAGTTTCCCCTCTTCTTCTCCTCTTTCTTCTTCTTCCTCCCCGTGCAATTGTGCGCGGCTGCCGGCGACAAAAGTCGCCGATTTTTGATCGGAAAAGGGACCTCTGTTTTTGGGTCTCTTTTCCTTGAAGTTTCCGGCGCCGGCGATCGAAATTGATCGCCGGCCACCCTCCTCCGTGACCGGGGGAGTGATTCCCGTCGATCGCCGGCCTTCACCGCAGCGGTCGTGGCCCGAACGGCCGGTCAAGGCCGGAGAACCCCCACCGTCCCCTGTTCGGCCTGGAAGGAACCAAGGAAAAAGAAGAAGAAGAAGAAGAAGAAAAAGAAAAGAAAAGAAAAAGAAAAGAAAAGAAGAAAAAGAAAAGAAAAGAGAAAAGAAAAGAAAAAAAAGAAAAGAAAAGCAAAAAAAAAAAAGAGAAAAGAATAAATATAATAATAATAATAATAATAACAAAATATATATATATATATATATATGTAAATATATATATATATACGTATATATATATATAAATAAGTGAATAAATAAAATAAAAAATAAAAAAATGATGAGAGAGAGAGTTTCTCTCTCTTCTTTCAGTCTGAACCCTGATTTTTTCTCTCTGGAATTGGACTTTCTCTCTCTACTTTCTCTCTCTAGAATTTTCTCTCTCTAGCCTGTTTCTCTCTCTTGATGGATTTCTCTCTCTCTAAAGTTATCCTTCTAAGATTAGCATAGTGGAAGGCTTCATCTGATGATTCTGATCGAGTTTAGAGACGAGTCTGATTTTAAGCGAGATTTTGATTTTGAGATTTGTTAGATCTAATTTTGAATTAAAATTAATATAAAAATATAATTTTGGATAATAGGCATGGAAGAATCTCCTAGAAGTTAGTCGATCTGTCCATTCAGTGCTCCGTGAAAGGTAAGTAATGAATCATCTTCTCGAGATATTCCATATTTATTCTGAAAATAAATAATTATTCTCTGAAATTATGCATGATTTATGAAATTATGTTTTGAAAGAAAAGTGCTTTTGAAATGTTATGGTATATCGATTTATGCACATATTTAGTGAAAGATTATGATATATATTGTGGTACTAAGTGTTTTGATATAGATCGGATTTATGCTCTCAGCCTAACTATGTTTCAGTGGGCCCCGCCAATGGGGATTATACGTTGGTACTTTGTGGACCCTGCCAGTGGGGGTTGTGCGCTGGTATTTGTGGACCCTGTCAGTGGGGGTTGTGCGCTGGTATTTCTGGACCCTGCCAGTGGGGGTTGTGCGCTGGTATTCTGTGGACCCCGCCAATGGGGGTTAAACGTTGGTCATAGTCGAGGCTGTTGAGTTACGAGTGTTTTGAAATCGAATCGGATTTATGATTATATTATATGTGAATATTTGAAATTATTGGATTTGCATTAAATCAGCATGAAATATATTTTTATGTTTATTTGCAACATTATTCTTGAAAATTATATAATATTTGAAATATCTGGTTGAGATATTTGTTATTTACTGGGCTGTCTAGCTCATTACCTTTCTTTCTATTTTTCAGATTCAGATAATTAATTTCGAACGTGGGAAGAAATATTGGGACAGAGCTTTTAGAAGCGAGATTTAGCATTGTCAACTTCATTGAAACTAGATCTTAGATTTATTGTTTTAGAAAAAATTTTATTGGATGTAAGACATTTGATTTAATTACTTGAATTACAGTTGAATAATAATTATTTGATTTTATTCCGCTGCGATGCAATGATATCGTGATGAGATGCCTTGCATGCTTATGGAGAGAGTTCTTCATGAGTATGCGGCGGTTGCCGCGACCCTCGATTCACAAATCTCGGGTCGGGGGCGTGACACAAGTCCTATGTGTATTGGGTTTTTTATTAACTTAAGTTATCCAACTTACTTTAGGAGACCCTTTAGGCGCCAACAATTGGAGCCCTTGCATCTATAATTAGACACTTCAAAATACACCCAAGAGATGCCCCATAGGAGAACTAAAAGTCCTCTAATCAATGGACACACTCAACTTGATGAAATCAAGGTGGCGCCTAAAAATAACTATCAAAAAAATTAATTAGGGACTTGCACCCTTAATTTATATGATCCATAACCTTAGACACCCAATACTTGGAGTCCAATGAATCTTATTCATATAGATTTTTAGCAGATGATTTAGTTAGAATTATCTTATCAAATAAGTAATCCCAATAGAAAGAGAAATTAGGTCCAACCATATGCTAGCAAGATTACTATGAACACAGTCAGATTTTTTTAAACCCAATTGACACTTCATAAGCTCAATTATTTATTTCAAATCTAATTCCTTTGTTGTATGACCCCATAGGTTCAATTCTATCTGGTAGTGAGACATACAATGATCTTTATCATCGTATCATTAAAATTATTTTCAATAGATTGGAATAATTTCACTCTAACTTAGCAAGGATTGTCGATCTAAAATAATCCTAGTGAGCTCTCACAATCCACCAGTGACATCTAACAGTATATAGTGGCAATCTTATAGAATTAAAATGAATCTCTAGGTGTAGTTAATCATAAGTGGCATATTTTTATATTTATTTTAGGTATTTTTGATAATTTATGGTGCTAACATCTTCTTAAAAACTTAATTTTATAAATAAATTAGATTTTTTTATAAAAATAAAAAATTTTAAAAAATTTAATACATATTTTTTTTAATTTTTCAAGCAAAAATCGAGTGAAAATATCTTAAAAAATAAAATTTATAGGCTTTGGTGCACGGTGGACCGGCCACTCGGTCCACAGAGTTGGTGGTGCGGTCCACAAGAAATGTTACGCGGTATTTTGGCATGATCTACGGGTGAGTGGAAGATTTTTTTGTGTGATCCGATGGTTGATATCCATTCTGAGAGAGATCGGACGGTCTACATTCGTTGTCGGTTAAAAGAAAGAGATTTGAGCATGATCCGACGGTCGAAATTCCATCTGAGACTTGATCGGACGGCTGTCATCATCTCTGACTATGTTAAGGAGATAAAAGGCACCATCCGATGGCCAGAATTCAATCTATCATGCGATCAGATGGCTGTGGTGGTTTCCGACCTTGATAAGGACTTAAATGCTAGTTTTTGGAGTGATCTGGGTGGTCCATTGAAGATCCGATGGCCACAAAAATTTCTATGAGTATAATATGATTTTTAAGGATTTTAGGACTCTTTTTGTAACCAGAAAAAGGTAAAAAATTTACCTATAAATAGAGGGTCGGGGAATAAGTTTTAAGAGCAGAAAAAATTAGTGGAAACACAAGAAAAAATTAGAGAAAAAAATTAGGGAGCTTTAGGGACCCAAGGGGAAGAAGAAGAAAAGTCAGTTCGCTCTATAGAGTACGAAGGAAGAAGAAGAGATCATCAACCATCTATCCGATAAGGCTGAACTGATCAACTTTAGATCTTTATTATAATTTTATTTTAATTTATTATTCTTTTTAAATTTTTTATACTTGAATTTTAATTTCAACTAATGTAAAATTTATTTTTCTACACTTTAAATTTTTGTCTTTTATTTTTTGCAAGTAGATGCTAGGATGTAGTTAGTAGATCTTAGTACCAATTTATTTTATACTTTTTAAATTTTTATTATTTATTTTTATTATAAGTAGAAGCTAGAATTTAAATAGTAGATCTTAGTACCTAATTTATTTTTTACGCTTTTAATTTCTATTTTTTGACTTAAATTATTTTCTTTAAAATTTTATTTTTTTTATAAAATCAAAGATTTCAAATTAAAATTTTGTCTTCTCTGTAGATTCGACCCGACTCGCTACTCTCTACATATTTTTAATTTCTATTGAAGTCGAAATTAGATTGATAATCACGGTGTCCTAACGACAGCATCTTAACCATATCAATTTTTGGCATCGTTGCCGGAGAAGGGATCAATTTTAATATTTAATTTTTTTAATTTTTTTTATAAATATAGCTTATTAATTTTTTTATTTTTTGTATATTTATGTAAAAAAAGAGAAAAATTCAAAAAAACAGGTAGAAAGCTTCCAATTTTGCCAATTTTGCTTGGTGAGATCAATCCTAACCCTAATCCTAACTATTTTTTAAGTATTAATTGTTGTTTTTGTTTCAAATTAACTTAAAATTTACCCACATAAACCTAATAAAAATTGCATGTCAAGAGTAAAAATTTAACTGTTAGAAGCATTCATCATCTTAGATTTACTTTTGGTGATCGCTGGAGATAAGGTAAGCCTTCAAGTTTAATTACTTTCATGCATCTAATTTAGTTGCATAGAACCCTTTATTTGAAATTAGTTGTGCATATTCATCTTAAATCAATTTAAGGACAACACCCATAAATAAGATAAAGTGGGAATTTTATCATCCTTTTTTAGCTCAAAAATAACCAATTAGCATCTTATATTAACCCAAACCTAACTAAAATCAAGCAGACATTGGCCCCTAG
>NC_026000.2:112537653-112552964 GCF_000442705.2 Elaeis guineensis | reverse complement strand
AATCAAACTTTTTGTCCAACTCAAGGCTTGGACCAACTCAAATTTTTTTCAAAAAAATTAAAATATAATAAGTCTAAAAATAATATAAAAGATTAAGTTAAGAAAATAAAACTCTTTGAAGAATCGAAAGAAGTCAGAATGATAATAGTTGATCGCTTGACTTCTTCTTGAATACTTGAGTGATGGTGAGGCTCTTTGATTTTTAACTTGATCACTTCCTCACTTCAATTGACTCTTGCTCTCACTTGTTTGAAAATGATTTATAATGAAAAGACAAAGAATAACTCTAAAAATAATTTCTCTTCTTTTTCAGCTCACTCCTTTGACTTTCTTAATACTTACTCAATAAACTCTCCAAAAGCTCTCTTAACTCTATTCCAAAGATTTTCTTTTATATCCTTAAAATTGTTCATCACTTTAAGTCATCTGGTATGGTTTCATTTAGTGCTGTAATCATTGAAAGACATAAAATAGCTATTGAAAGTCATTGTAGGTAAAAAGCTGAAGTTCTAAAAAACTAACCGTTACAGTCACTGGGTCGACTCAACTTTCTTTTAAGTTGACACAGTCCTTCATTAGGTCGACTCAATAAAAATTGGGTCAGCTCACTGAACATTATCTAAATTTTAGCCTTCTATCTTTTACTATCTTCGAAGACTGGATCTACTCAGATTTTCACTAGATCGACTCAGCTGGCATGTCAAGTGTGTCATAGGTTCTTAGATAGTTTTTTTTTCTCCAATTTGATTTCTAGGCTAGACTTACCTTCTTAACTTAATTTAATCTTTATCAAAAATTTTTGGCAAGGTGCATCTAGTCTAGAGTTTCTTCACTAAGATCTTGAATGATGGTTCTTTTATCTAAATCTTGAAAAAGTTTGAATCTTTTATCTTGAGTGAGCACTAAGAATAATAAATCTATACATCCTCATAAATATAGTTAGATTTTATAACTTATATTCAAAATTTTTTATCTTCATCAAAATCAATCATTGGATCAACATTCAAAATAATTGTTGCATGCAATAACTGCATGCAATGGCTAGTTTATTACTTAAGTTGGTCAGAATGTTTAGCCATGTCCTTCAGTAGTTACAAGTATCTTAATCGTGTGACAATAGCCACAAGCATAACTGCCATTGGCATTTTCAAGCTAGTGTCATCATGGTTTTAGGTCATCTATATCCAAGGTACTAGGGTCAATTCTATCGAGCTTGTCTCCCTTGGGTCATATCGAGGTAAGCTAAAAAATATTCCCATATCAAGTTCCATAAAAACAATATTAGCTTTCACATTATTTCCTTTTTAATTTTTTTTTAATATTATGATCATAATTAAGCATTTTAAAGTCTATCTTGAAGTCAAAATAAAAATTTTTCACTACTTTGAAGTGTAATTTATGGACTTTCACTAAATTGGGGTCACAAAGCTAATAATCCTTCATTTTTATTATTTGTTGAAACTAAATCTTCATCCAATATTATTTTCTTTCATGAAAATCAATATTTAATTTTTGCACAACATCAACAAATAATGACATCTAAAGAAAAAAATCAAAATTTTCATAAATCTAGAAATTTGATAAAACTAGTAAACTAGAATGTGCAATGCACATTTAAGGAAAATATAGCAAACACAATAAGTATATAACTATAAATTATAATAAAATAAAAAGAAAATAAATCAAATACATGAAGATACACACACAAAAGAAACAAAATTAACAAAGAAAAATTAAAACATATAAATAAATCAAAAATCAAAAGTTAAAATAAAACTATATTTGAGTTAAAATAGGATACAAATATTTTTAAATAAAACTATTTTTTTCTCTTCCATATCTTTTCTTTTGCTGCTTTTGGTTTGATTTAATTATTGACTATTCTAGATCTTGGACTAATATATTCAATCTATATCGAGTAGTATACCATTATACATAATATCGGAGTGAGGTTGGAATATAGTCAAGTAGTGTGCAACTTCGATTAGATTTATTAGGAACACAATTTTTGAAGCAGTGAGTTAAGTGTTGGTAATTCTTGTATTTGCAATTCGGTATGATTTTAGAGCTTCTAGTAATTTGGATGGGCAAATATATGGACTTTATTTTGATTTGATATTTTAATTATGATGGCCAACTTTACCAACATCAACATAGCTACTTTTGCTACCACCACTTGTCTCTTAAGTTGAACAATACTAATCCAAGTTGGAAGTCTATAGTCAAAGCATATATGATAAGCAAAATTTGTAGGATATCTTGGAAAAGTTAAAGAGAATACCAATAAAGAATGAGAATGCAAAGAAGAAGTGACATCTAAAATCTAGGAAGATGATATGGATTATCCAGGCTACAATTAATAGAAAGAATTATCTTCATATTCAAGATATATATAAGCCAAAGAAAACATAGGATATTCTCATAGCTATCTACTCAAGAATTTATAAGGGAAGAAATTAAAATATTTTCAAACAAAATTTGCCTAAGTGGGTGTTGGTTCCTTAATTTTCCAAAAGAATTCAAAGATGAAGATTTGAAGTAGGAAGAGTTTGACTAGTTAGATACTGGAACAAGTTTGAAAGACTCAGAGTGTGACATAATTGATTAGCTCATGGATCAACAAAGTCTGGAAGAAAATCTAGAGCAAAAGGAGCTTGATCAAATAGATACTATATCAAATTAAAAAGAGATCATGATTGAAGAATAACTTGATTTTGAAAGTGTTCAGAAGAGTCAAAATATCAATAGTTGATCCCATTATAAAGATCCACATGAAGTAGTTAAATCATACAGAAGAGTTTCATATTGAAGCTATCAAAAATATGGATATTTTGTATAGAGATTTAGTCAGCTATAAGGATAAACAATTGACTAATTTTGAGGTAATTCTAGAGATCATGCAATAAAAGGATATACTTGATGTGGATGACTCACATTATGCTTTAGTATTCGACAAGGCTTTTAGTGCACTAGTTAGTTTTAAAGTTTCACCAGAGTTGAATATTTAGATGTATGAGTGTGGTCAAATTTTTTTAGTTGATTGTACTTATTTGCAAGTAATGAAAGATGCAATGGTGAGCATTAACTGCGATTGAGAATTTGATGTTTGTTGGCATAAGCTGAATATTTTCATGGAATCTTAACACTGTAACCATGAAGTCAATGCTGAGGAAAAATGTTGAGGATGTCATTGATTTCAATATATATATATCAAAAAGGAGGGGCCAATAAAGGAGTTATTATTTGAGTTGATGAAGAAGGTATATTATTTAATCATTGATTTCACAAGTCATTGCATGTTGTTGTTATTATGGTAATAATAGCAATAGCTACTATGATGTTTTACAATATTGATAAATCTAACATTACTAGCATGAACTTTACAATGGAGAGTATTGAGATTTATTACCAAGTCTTATTAAGATTTTTATTTTTTTAGTGTTTGTCCATATTAGTTAGATTGAGCCTTAAGCTCAACATACTAGAGTTTGTTTTTTAGTGGAAGATACTTATGTTTTCATCTTTTAGTGGGAGATGGTATTGTTTTTGTCTTGCAGTAGAAGAAGGTAAGCTTTTGGTTTGATCAGGCCTAGTTCGAGGCTCCAATGATGAAATTTTGATTTATTTTAACCCTCTAGATTGTTGTCATTGAATTGTAGATCTCAAGAAGTTATCTGATTCAAAAAAAAAAATTATCTTAATCGGACATCATATAATCAAGTTATAGCTTCCAGAAGTTTAGCTCGCAACTCAATTTTCTGTATACTGGATCTTGTGCCTTGATTTATTCAGCTCTACCTATAATGATCAAAGTAGTCTATATCAAGTCTGATAATCCTCCTAGATCAACCTATCACATTCGTAATACATGATGGAGAATATCTAATATCATCTTGCACTATCATCACCGATCTTCATACTCTTGTCTTAAATATCACACAACTAAAAAGTTTATGTCAAAGCAAAAATGACTGGAAGATTATAATGTACTTAGTGCTACTAGCCCTTTTCTTAATTTCATATGTGCAATAATCTAAATAAACAGCAGATAATAAACTATCCCTATTTGTTATATAACTAATCATCGTATAAAGAGAAACAGAATATGTAAGGGAAAGGTGCATCATTGAATATTTGAAACTACACTGTTGTTGCATGCAAATTTTTGTTCAAAGAAGTGTGAGATTTTACTCATAAAATGATGTTTCAGCATTTAAGAAGCCAATTGCAAGATGTAACAAGGAAAAGAGCTATGTGACAAAATGCACAAAAGGAAGTGTTGAAAGTTAGCCTTATACTTTCATCAAACAATTTAGCCTTTCACTAAATTTGAATAAAATTCAACATTTGTTTAGTTTATTTATACCTATATCACTGTAGAACTGAGTTTTGCTCTAGAAATAAATTCAGAAAAGAAGGCCCATGAATATACAACTAGTTGGAGATTTACATGAAATGTATATCATTGCCTTAAGCAAGCTAAGTTGTACTGGATCAGCAGGCTAAAGTTATACTCAGTCAATAGGCCAAAATTATACTTGGTCAGCATATGCCGAAATACTTGAATAACAGGCCGAAATATATAGCTAGTAGGCCTAGTGCTACAAAGATGCCAACCTCAAACTAAAAGTCAAGAGAAGCAAGCTGGTACATCAATGGTTAGGTAGAAATGCCAATAATGCAAGCCGATATTCCAAGGATGTAAGCTAATATATTAATTAAAGTACAAGTTGAAACACCAAGGATATATGCAAATATACCAATGATGCAAGTTGATATACTAAGGGCGCAGACTGAAACATCAATAGGTATGTAGGTTGCAACACCAAATATGCAGGCTAATACATCAAGGGTGTAGGTTGATAAATCGATATGTCTGCATGTCAAAATATTAAGAGTGTAGGTTGATAGACCAACAAGGATGCAAGCCCAAATGCTAAGATTGCAAGCCATTATATCAAGAGTATAGGTAGATATATCAAGGATAGAGACCAAATAATTAGGGTGTAGACTGAGGGGCAAAAGTTATCAGCCTAGGAAAGAGACTTTTTATAAAGCGGAACCCAAGGGTTAGCTAACCAACAATTATGACGATTCGAGACGTGAAGAAATAGTAGCAGTGCTACCCAAAATATAAGAGTAGTGGAAGGCAAGTGATTGTCATATTTAATAATAATGGCCCATATGGCATAAATCAATAAGAACAAGTATCAAAACTGAACAGTAATACCTATTTTACCACCATCTAAAATGTGGGAGTAGTAATACTAATTAGAATATAAGAGTAGTGAAAGAAAGATAACTACCGTAGATGATAATGATGGCCCATGTGGCTCGAGCTACGAAGGATAAGTGTCAATGGTTAAGTAATGGCACTTGTTCCAACCGTTAATTGAAGCCGCTTCTAAATATCAAACTGTAATCCCAAGAAAATGACTTTTGACCTATCAAACATCTATTGTTTTATTTATTATTATTATTATTATTATTATATTGTCTCTGTGTTTAACTTGTCTTTCTTTATCCTATTTCATCCTTAGCATGTAGTTGTTAGTGTGGACCCATGGCTTAGCTACCACCTACCTCCTCATCTTCTGTGTTATAGCCCAAAACCCAGCCCAACCAAGCCAGCCCAGCAGACCCAAGCCCAAAAAAAAAAAAAAAAAAGGAGAATCAAACCGGGAAGAAGACTCCCGATAGGAGTCTTCTTCTCCGACGAGACCCAGGCGAGATCGAAATCCTAGGACCCCTCGGAATCCTAGGATCCCCTATAAGAAGACCTCCTCCTCCCTTGAGACCAAACATCGGCCTCCTCCCTCTCTCTTTCTCTCCATTTTTCTCGATCGAAGCCGCGGACACCGTTCGGTTTCTCACCGTGATTGCTCGCTGGTGAGGTCATCGGAGGCCGGGGTGAGTCTTCTTTTCCTTCCTCTCTTCCTTCCCTATCTTTCCGTACCTTTGCTTGAGGCAGTCGGCGACGAGTGTCGCCGATTTTCGGTCGGAAAAGAGACCCTGTTTTTGAGCCTCTTTTTCCTTGATTTTCCGACGCCGGCGATCGTAATCGACCGCCGGCCATACTCCTCCGTGACCGGGGGGTGGCCCCCGTCTGCCGCCGGCCTCCGTCGTGGCGGCCATGGCCTGAACGGCCCGGCAAAAGGAGGGGACGCCGGTCCCCTGTTCCGGCGTGGGAAGAGCCGAGAAGAAGAAGAAGAAGAAAAAAAAAGAAAAGAAAAGAAAAAGAAAAGAAAAAAGAAGAAAAAGAAGAAAAGAAAAGAAAAGAAAAAGAAGAAAAAAGAGAAAAAGAAAAGAAAAGAAAAGAAAAAAATAAATATAATAATAATAATAATAATAATAATAACAATATATATTTATATATATATACTTATATATACTTATATATATATATAAATAAGTAAATAAATAAATAAAAAATAATAAAAAAAATGAAATGATAAGAGAGAGAGTTTCTCTCTCTCCTCTCTCTTCTTTCAGTCTGAACCATGACTTTCTCTCTCTGGAATTGGACTTTCTCTCTCTACTTTCTCTCTCTAGAATTTTCTCTCTCTAGATTATTTCTCTCTCTTGATGGATTTCTCTCTCTCTAAAGTTATTCCTTTAGGATTAACGTAGTGGAAGGCTTCATCTGATGATTTTGATCGAGTTTAGGGAAGAGTCTGATTTTAAGTGAGGTTTTAATTTTGGAATTTGTTAGATTTAATTTTGAATTAAAATTAATGTAAAAATATAATTTTGGATAATAGGCACGGAAGAATCTCCTAGAAGTTAGTCGATCTGTTCATTCAGTGCTCCGTGAAAGGTAAGTAATGAATCATCTTCTCGAGATATTCAATATTTATTCTGAGAATAAATAATTATTTTCTGAAATTATGCATGATTTATGAAATTATGTTTTGAAAGAAAAGTGCTTTTGAAATATTATGGTATGTCGATTTATGCACATGTTCAGTGAAAAATTATGATATATTATGATACAAAGTATTTTGATACAGATCGGATTTATGCTCTCAGCCTAACTATGTTTCAGTGGGCCCCGCCAATGGAGATTATATGTTGGTACTCAGTGGATCCTGCCAGTGGGGGTTGTGTGCTGGTGTTTGTGGACCCTACCAGTGGGGGTTGTGCGCTGGTATTTGTGGACCCTGCCAGTGGGGGTTGTGCGCTGGTATTTTGTGGACCCCGCCAATGGGGGTTAAACGTTGGTCATAGTCAAGGCTGTTGAGTTACGAGTATTTTGAATCGAATCGGATTTATGATTATATTATATGTAAATATTCAAAAATATTTGATTTATATTAAATCAGCATGAAATATACTCTTATGTTTATTTGCAACATTATTTTTGAAAATTATATAATATCTGAATTATCTAGTTGAGATATTTGTTACTTACTGGGCTGTCTAGCTCATTACCTTTCTTTCTATTTTTCAGATTCAGACAATTAAATTCGAGTGTGGGAAGAAATATTGGGACAAAGCTTTTAGAAGCGAGATTAGCATTGTCAACTTCATTGAACTTAGATCTATTGTTTTTATTTTTTTAGCAAAAATTTTATTGGATGTAAGATATTTGATTTAATTACTTGAATTACAGTTGAATAATAATTATTTTAATTTATTCCGCTATGATGCATTGATATCGTGATGAGATGCCTTGCATGCTTATGGAGAGAGTTCTTCATGAGTATGTGACGGTTGCCGCGATCCTCGATTCACAATCTCGGATCGGGGACGTGACAATTAATATGGTATCAGAGCATAAGTGGATAAATTATGACACATAGAATTTGACATAGTATGAGTGTAGGTGGGTAAACATTAGGAATATTGGGACGTTAGAGTATGAGCATCATAATAAACCCATCCTAACAAATAGATAAATGAATCTAATAAGGTTTTACTACTACAAGGTTACCATGCCTCCCCGTAGAATGACAAGAACTACTCAAGGAATTGCAAGAGAGACATCACAACCACAGGATGGTAGCACTCCCCATCTGACCAGTGGCACCCCTCAGGAGGAGGGAGTCGTAGATCCTAATGGAAGTACTTTGAGAGCACGTCAGGAACCAGATATGGCTCAGTTAATGCAGACCTTAATCCGGATGGTACAAGCGCAACAACAAATACAACAGCAAATGTTTGAACAACAGCAGATACAACGAGATACACAACAACATCAGCATCCACTACCACAACATGGAGAGCAAGCAGTGCAACGGAACAACATTTCAGAATTTAAAAAGCTTGCTCCTCCAGCTTTCAAGGGGACTACTGAACCTTTGGAGGCTGATAACTGGATAATGGAGATGGAGAAGGCCTTCACTGTCCAAGAGTGTCTTAATGAAGAAAAAATTCGATATGCAGCTTATTTACTACAAGGAGAAGCATACAACTGGTGTCAGCGACTACAGCGCAAGCATGAACAAGACGGCGAAATATTTACCTGGGAAAGATTTCGGATTGCATTCTACGATCAGTATTTTCCTCGGAGTATAAGGATCCAAAAAGAGCAAGAGTTTATTTATTTGAAGCAAGAGAGTATGAGTGTGACTGAATATGAAGCAAAATTTACAGAGTTAGCAAAATTTGCTCCGAGATTAGTGGATGGTGAGCAAGAATGTGTTCACAAGTTCGAGATGGGACTGAGAACTGAAATTCGAAAACAAGTGGTTCCATATGAATTGACAACTTATGCTGTGTGGTAAATAAAGCACTGATAATTGAAAGAGAAGTCAATGAAGAACGCATGGAAAGAGAAAGAAAGCAAAGAAAGAGAGCAAAATCAAATGACACACATGGGCAGAATAATAAAAACATCAAAAGATCAGCTAAGGGAGCAATAGATAATAAGACTCAACAGATTGATGGTGAGCAGTGCTCCAGATGTGGCAAAAATCATGCAGACAAGAATTGCTATTGGAATACAGGTGCTTGTTTCAAATGTGGTCAGATGGATCATAAAATTGCTAGCTGCCCGCTAAATACTGAAAATCAAGTTGGCCAAAGAACTAATGAAGGACAACATAAGGGTGATGGACAGATTTCTAAAACCCAGGGAAGAGTTTATGTGCTTACTCAACAGAATGCACAGGCTTCCAATACAATGGTGGCAGGTATGAAAAATTTCGAGGACGAAATTTCTTTTTAGGGGTGAAGAATGTTATAGCCCAAAACCAGCCCAATCAAGCCCAGCCCAACAGACCCAAACCCAAAAAAAATAAAAAATAAAAAATAGGGGAATCAAACCAGGAAGAAGACTCCCGATAGGAGTCTTCTTCTCCAGCGAGATCCAGGCGAGATCGGAATCCTAGGACCTCTCGGAGTCCTAGGATCCCCTATAAGAAGACCTCCTCCTCCCTTGAGACCAAACATCGGCCTCCTCCCTCTCTCTTTCTCTCCGTTTTTCTCGATCGAAGCCGCGGACACCGTTCGATTTCTCACCGTGATTGCTCGCCGGTGAGGTCACCGGAGGCTGGGGTGAGTCTTCCTTTCCTTCCTCTCTTCCTTCCCTATCTTCCCGTACCTTTGCTTGAGGCGGTCGGCGACGAATGTCGCCGATTTTCGGTTGGGAAAGAGGCCCTATTTTTGAGCCTCTTTTTCCTTGATTTTCCGGCACCGGCGATCGTAATCGATCGCCGGCCATACTCCTCCGTGACCGGGGGGTGGCCCCCGTCTGCTGCCGGCCTCCGCCGCGGCGGCCGTGGCCTGAATGGCCGGCAAAAGGAGGGGACGCCGGTCCCCTGTTCTAGCGCGGGAAGAGCTGAGAAGAAGAAGAAGAAAAAAAAAAGAAAAGAAAAGAAAAAGAAAAGAAAAAAAGAAGAAAAAGAAGAAAAGAAAAGAAAAGAAAAGAAGAAAAAGAGAAAAAGAAAAGAAAAGAAAAGAAAAGAAAAAATAAATATAATAATAATAATAATAACAAAATATATATATATATATACATATACTTATATATATATAAATAAGTAAATAAATAAATAAAAAGTAATAATAATTAAAAAAAATGAAATGATAAGAGAGAGAGTTTCTCTCTCTCCTCTCTCTTCTTTCAGTCTGAACCCTGACTTTCTCTCTCTGAAATTGGACTTTCTCTCTTTACTTTCTCTCTCTAAAATTTTCTCTCTCTAGATTGTTTCTCTCTCTTGATGGATTTCTCTCTCTCTAAAGTTATTCCTTTAGGATTAGCGTAGCGGAAGGCTTCATCTGATGATTTTGATCGAGTTTAGGGAAGAGTCTGATTTTAAGTGAGGTTTTAATTTTGGAATTTGTTAGATTTAATTTTGAATTAAAATTAATGTAAAAATATAATTTTGGATAATAGGCACGGAAGAATCTCCTAGAAGTTAGTCGATCTGTTCATTCAGTGCTCCGTGAAAGGTAAGTAATGAATCATCTTCTCGAGATATTCCATATTTATTCTGAGAATAAATAATTATTTTCTGAAATTATGCATGATTTATGAAATTATGTTTTGAAAGAAAAGTACTTTTGAAATATTATGGTATGTCGATTTATGCATATGTTCAGTGAAAAATTATGATATATTATGATACAAAGTGTTTTGATACAGATCGGATTTATGCTCTCAGCCTACTATGTTTCAGTGGGTCCCGCCAATGGGGATTATACGTTGGTACTCAGTGGACCCTGCCAGTGGGGGTTGTGCGCTGGTGTTTGTGGACCCTGCCAGTGGGGGTTGTACGCTGGTATTCTGTGGACCCCACCAATGGGGGTTAAACGTTGGTCATAGTCAAGGCTGTTGAGTTATGAGTGTTTTGAATCGAATCGGATTTATGATTATATTATATGTGAATATTTGAAAATATTTGATTTGTATTAAATCAGCATGAAATATCCTCTTATGTTTATTTGCAACATTATTCTTGAAAATTATATAATATTTGAATTATCTAGTTGAGATATTTGTTACTTACTGAGCTGTCTAGCTCATTACCTTTCTTTCTATTTTTCAGATTCAGACAATTAAATTCGAGCGTGGGAAGAAATATTGGGACAGAGCTTTTAGAAGCGAGATTAGCATTGTCAACTTCATTGAACTTAGATCTATTGTTTTTATTTTTTTAGCAAAAATTTTATTGGACGTAAGACATTTGATTTAATTACTTGAATTACAGTTGAATAATAATTATTTGAATTTATTCCGCTGTGATGCATTGATATTGTAATGAGATGTCTTGCATGCTTATGGAGAGAGTTCTTCATGAGTATGCGGCGGTTGCCGCGACCCTCGATTCACAATCTCGGATCGGGAGTGTGACATTCCGACTAGACAATGTTTTGATGGTGAAAATTCATGAAGATTAAAGCATCAAGACCTTTTACCCTCTTTCCTATTTTGTACACCAATGGCACGTTTGTGCACTTCCACGATTTGGCCAGTGATGTTGGTACTGTTTTGCCCCTGTGGAGAATTCAGCACCAATAATGTCCTAGTAATGCATACCTCAGCCTTCTCAAGACCTTAACCAAACCAGTTCGACCTTGGGTACCTCCTGCAATGACCATCTTAGCGTTGGTAATTGCTCCATCCTCACTGGTTAAGGTCTGGTGGTGCAGGGTGCCCCTGATGAGGCAAAAACCATTATGTCTGGGTAGACTTAGTGCCTTTGGGTTTGATAGGAACAGAAATGGTGAGAGAGGAGAGGAGCTACCATAGGGAAGTTGGAATGGTGCATTAGATTAGTGGCAATGCTCATTGCTGGAGAAAGCCATGCCAAATCGAAGAGAGACGAGCAAGGTTGGCAGGGAGAATAGGAAGGGGAGTAGACTATCGAATCCGGCTCCCCTTAGTTTTCTCTTACAACTCGGATGACCATTTGTTTCTTTCTTTACTTCTAGATCCGTGTTTGGAGGTCTGTGTGCCACCTAGAAGTACTTCCCACATGATCAACTAAGAGAAGCTTCCCATATGATTTTTGTCCCTTCTTGTGGACCAGAGAAAATTAAACAATAGTAATAAAATTGATAAAATAGAAAATATGTTCCATCTGAATCCGGTAACAAAAAGGAAAGAAAAAAACATAGTCCAAACAAAATGTATGGAGAAGGAAAAGTTGATTATTCCAGCGAAACTGTTCTATGCGACCAGGCAATCACAGCATCATATGCTATCTAATCAATAAAAAATTCGCACAAATTTGGCAACCTAAAGCCCGTATATAGCCGCGGATAAAGTTCTGACTGCTCTTATTAATGTGGATACAGCTTTCTAAGGTTCTGTAAGCACCACAGATGCCAGAAAGAAACTTTATTGCATAAAGTTAGGATTCCAATGACAAGACAGTCACTCTACTATCATTTATCACCATAACTATACAGGGAGCACAGCCAACAAAATCGGAAGACTGAACTCCAATGCAAAAGAACTTCATCCATCATTTTCAGGAGAGTTGCCTTGACCCTCCCTGTCTTCTTCTGTTGCACCTTCTATACCATCATGTCCATTATCTTCTTCTTCTGCTGCACCTTCCGTACCATCATATCCATTCTGTGTCGGCGTCTCTTGCTCTAATTTCCGTTTTCTATCTGTTTCTTTTGCCTTCGTCCCAGACTTCTTTGCCACATTTTTTCTTCTAAAATCTGGAGAAATGGAAGACATTGAACTCAGGGCACAATTCTTCAGATTGAAGATGAATCAGAAGCACAATTTTCATGAACTTCCATTAGTAAATTTAGTTAGATATTTGTAGATGGAATGAACTTTTGCAATGAAAAGGAAAAACTACTTATGAGATGAAGGACACCAAGCTGGAATCTCAAAATTGAATTGGGAAGTATGATTCTAATGAAGAGATTGTGAAGATATGGTTACTAGAAATAAAATCATTGTTGCATGCAAGAGAACACATGTGAATGATGCATATGAAAGATAAACAAGAGCAGTCCCTACAAGGAAATATATTCCAGCAAGGACCGTGGTTTCAAGACCAAGTACAGAATCGATACCTGATCAGTATGATACCATACTGAAGCATACCATACTGACACTTAATATGCATATGCATACAAATACAATATTCTTTTAAATTTTTCTATTTTTCATTTTTTTTAATTTTTGAGGACTATTTAATGTTGATAGCATTTTATTATGACATTATGACTGATAATGCAACCTATTTGAATAATATTATGGTATTTTATTGCATGTATAAACTACTACCAATGCAGGGAAGAAGAAGAAAACAAAGAAAGAAAGGAAGGAAAGAAGAAGAAAAAGAAGAAAGAAAAGAAAGGAAAGGAGAAGAAAAATAAAAGAAAGAAGGAAGAAGAAAAAGGAAAAAAGAAAAAAATCGAAGGAGAAGAGAGAGGAAAAAATCATGAAAAGCGTGAAAAGGGAAAGAGAAGAAAAAAGGGAAATAAAAATGGTAAGGGCTGAACTGCCCCACTCCAAACCGGGCGGTTTTGCTCGGTTCTATATGGTTCACCCCAATTCAGATTATTTACTGAGGTGAACCCCTAAATTGACCTAATACCCCGCCAATTCGAGCCAGCATGCTCCAAACCGAGCAATTAGTAGGTTCAGCGTCCCCTTCCATTCCTGGATTCCTTCAGCACAATAGTCGGTTTCAATATAGAAACTGCAGCCAGCATAATATAGTGAAGCAAAATGCATGCATCTAGTTGCAACCCTTGAGTAATAAGGAACTGAACAACATAAACAAACAAATGCTCACTAAAATGAGTAACACCACCAAGGTTCTATTACTGACCAAATATGTTTTACAAACATTATCCCAGTTCAGGCCTTTCACAAAATGTAGGTTGTGATCTGAGAGGCACTTGGATTGTCAAAATTCAAAAACCAATAGTTAATTGAAAAACATTAGCATAACTGCAAGCCTTAAGTAATGAATCCGGGGCTACTTCTATGGATTGCACTGACCCACTAGTTCATAAACTCCTACTCAGCCAAATTCTTACATGGAAATTGTCTTTGGATCAGTGTCAGGCTTCTATCCTCTCTCACTCTTGGTTATTCCATGCTGAATCTCAGACTTCTTCAAGATGAGATCTCGAACCAATGCTACACATGTCCAGACTATATGAAATGGGATCCCTCATCATAATCTCCATCCATATGACTCACTCGAGTTGATTAAGTACTCACTATTAATAAACTTCCTTAGTTTGGTCTTACCATCCTTTCAAACTCTATTCCTGGAACAGTCTAGTAATGTAATATAGCATGAAATTTTGACCTTTTTTGCACTCACTGTAATTCTTATTGGCGCAGTGCTAAGTATGTAGTAGTCACTACTTCATAGCTTAGCTCACTTCTCCCTCCTAGCACAATTCAATTAATAAATAATAAATATTTTTCCTGTGGCACATGCATGAATAACAGTGTAACAGCCTATATGTGTCATCAAAGGCTTCACATAACTGGCCAGCCCTGAACCAACTGTCTAAATAGGTGTAATCCCCAAATTGTTAGTATTGGTGAGCGAGGGGCCTGGTGAAAACCTTGAAAACCAAATAGCAGGATGAGAAACTGACCTCATTGTTACGTATGTACAAGCAATTCCTTTAAGGATAAATAATGAACAGGTCAACCGTGTCTGTGAACTTGTATATTCAGAACAAATGATGATGAAAAAATAACAATCCATCTAGAACATTAATGCTACTGGCAAAAGAAAATTTCACTATAGACATGTAAGAGGCAAATCCCATATATTTAGTCTAAATGTTGTTTTAGTGCAATATGTTAAGCCTAATGCAATACAAGCAAACCAAGAGACCATGGAGCGGACCAATGTGCTGAAGACTAATACAATGTTATAAGGCTAAAAGCAACCTCCCAAGCCACCATAATATGTATCTGTAATCTTGCCATGAGTGGAACTATATGAGTCAATTGCCACTAAATGTTCTACTATCAGTGCAGACTGGAATGGTTGTTACGACCACAACAATGTGGTTTGGCTGAT
This sequence comes from Elaeis guineensis, assembly GCF_000442705.2. Classification (NCBI taxonomy): domain Eukaryota; kingdom Viridiplantae; phylum Streptophyta; class Magnoliopsida; order Arecales; family Arecaceae; genus Elaeis; species Elaeis guineensis. The sequence goes on along the minus strand of NC_026000.2, from coordinate 112,537,995 downwards.
CAAATAAGCAGGTTAAGAAACTTATAGTGGTAAGCCAACCTGGGAACATGAGCATGGACAAAGCACCAAATTTAACATTTACCATTTCATCAATCTTTATACAGTGATTTCATATTTTTTGAATATAAAAAATTACGTAGATCTAAAACACCAGAATTAAGATCATTTGGAATAATGATTTATGTTTCACTGGCACAACAAGATCAAATCACAGTTATCTACCCAAAATATAAAACTTTTAACCACTCAACTTCAAATTCTGCCACAACTTCAACATACAAAATTTGTTGATCTAGTCTCTTGAATGAATCATTCATGAAACCAATCTCGTCCAATCCAAAG